>NC_090791.1:14940326-15240326 GCF_040054535.1 Antennarius striatus
TCACTTTTCATTTTCCATGCGAAACACTCCGATGAGCGTGTCTTTCTTTATATCTCTCTTCTTTCCCTTGAGGTAAGACATTTTTCAGAATTTCAACAATGTCTCCTGCTTCAGTAAACCAGGCTGTTCAACTGGCTCAGAATAGATTTCTACTGTCTATGTTTATTCAAGGGAATAAAATGCAACTGCTCTTTATTTACCATCCTTAATTTTTCATAGTGTCATTAATCGAGCTGTGAAAGTAATTAATTTTACATCTTTCATTCCTTTTTCACCTTCCCCTTTGAAAATGGAAATCACAACTAATTCTCAGCTTTCTAATGAATTAGCAAATTTGGAACAAATACGCGGAAGAATCCAATGTTCTCATACTCAGATAGATGATTAATCTAGATAATTTCCATTCTTTAAAAATGTTATTAAAAGTAGCAAAAACGAGTCAGTGGCACATTGAAATAGAGCTGGGACAATTATTTGCACTGATGCTGCCCTTGGCATTAATTGTGATCCACAGCAGCATGGCCAAGTCATTCCAGACTTTAAGTGTGTCATTCATAACACGGGCTAAGCTAGATAATGGAATTCATTAAAGATAGACAGAAGGAACTGAGAGAGGCAGAGAAGAAGAAAAAGAGAATTTATAGAAGTACAAGCTTCAGTGAGTGCTAACATTTCTAATTATCTCACTGTCATGTCTGGAGGTAAGAAGATAACACCTGAAGTCATAGGGGCAGCAGAGTGGGCATACCCACCTACGGAGTGTGCATACAGTATATTCAGTCACAGAGACTAACACATCCTCCACATCCTGCACCTTCATCCTAGGTTCCCAGATTTGTCTCTCTCTCTTTCCATGCTTGCTTCAATCTGTCACTCTTTTTTCTTTCTTTGTAGTTCAGCAGAAATGCATTGAGACAGGATCTATCCTTGGACTCTTGGTTGGTTGGTTGGTTGGTTAATTGGTTGGTTGGTTGATTGATTCATCAAGAATAAACCTTGTCAGTTTTCTAACTTTCCCCCAGAGGACACATCATCCCAGCAAACCCTGCCAACATACTAATCCTCTACAATGTTATGTTTTGTGAAACAAGTTTTGACGAAGTTAAAAATCAAACTGAGGGTTTTTTTTTTAGTCAAATCAACATTCATTAACATGTTGTTAATATCAGTATGTTATAAATGTCATAATCATTTTTCTTTGAAAGCATAAACTATTTGCAACGTTTACGTTTGTATGTAAGACTTTTCCAAATCTGGGCAAAACGGAAGCGTTTTTCAGAAGCATTTTTTTTTCTCTTCCTTTGTATCCTCACTCTCATTACAAAACACACTATATGTGAGGTTTAACCGCTGTTCACTTGTGTATGCATTGATGTCAAGATGTTGCTTTCATCTCCCCCCAATTGCTCCTGTGTGAAAGCAAGGCCAACAATGCATTGCATCTTCCCACTTATTTTATCCTTGTCATGCCAGTTGAACGTGGCCCGTGTTTGGTATTAAACCACATGCTGAGGTTGGCCAGTTGCTCCACTGATCAGACCAACACCAAAGGAAAGAAGGGAGGATTTACCTGGTTTTAGTAATCACAACAGTGCATCCATCCCCTCTATCCACGAAAGGGTACATCCCAACGGAGGGATTTGCTTTAATACTGCAGGCTAGTTCAGACTGCGCTACCGTACAAACGGAAATTCCTTTTTTCTATAATGCCTGAGACATAACATGTGACTTCACAGTAGAGCACTGTATTACTACTATAGCCGTACAACCTTTACCAGGCTGCTAGCTTCTAAAATGCACTGCAGGGATGATGAAATATTCACAGTCCTGAGTGTTACAGTAATATGGGATGTTGTGAAGCTTTATAAGGTCAACTTTCACCAAGATTTTTGGTGCAGTTGCCCATTTGATGCCCTGTAGACGGCCCTATGGTTGTGACAGCCGTTCTCCTGAGACCTCCGTTTCTCTGTCACCCAGCCATCCTGCTCTCACCCCCTTTCCCCCCAGGCCTGTTAGCAGCAAGTAGTGTGAAACCTGAGAAAATTTCCTCTGTAAAACCAGGCTGTAGTGACTCAATGGTCGCTGGAGACCTACATGACTTAAACTTTAAGGTGGTGTAAATGATGGAAGTATTCAGGGAACAACCTTGAAATTTTAATCACGTTAGAGATGGAAGAACCATCCATCCCACTCACTGCTTTGATTGTCTGGACTCAAGTGTTACTTTTATCGCCTGAGAATTGAAATTTAGACTTCCCAGTTCTCTCCAAAAAGTCATCTAAAGTAAACACACTGAGACATACAGAGATATTTATCGAAGAATAGGCCTTCCGTACAGACAAACATTCGTTGCTTGTAGGGTTGCACAACATTGCAATAAGAGTAGACACAACCACATCACAGGTTGTGCACTGTCACGTAACATACATGTCAAATCTTTGGAATACCAGTAAGTCTTAGAACATTTCTGCGCTTTAACGTTCCTGTAGAAACTCAGTGGTATCTTACAGGTAAATAAATTGAATGCATGTGTTCACAAAAAATTGAAAAGACTACCACAAATAACACTTGGTCACACGTGCTGGTCAAGTTAGTAAGACAGCTGACATCCACTATGAAAATACATTTTTTACTACTGCAGGTTTAAATTCAAGCTTTATGCATGCATTATTCACTTCCTACGGATTTTGCGAAAATGTGAAGTTTTACAGGTGAGCATCTGATGAGACCGGTGTGTGTGAAATATCCCAGAGGTACATTAGCTAAATTATTCCAAACAGAACCTTTTTGCTGCTTGATACAAAGCAGCAAAAAAAAGTGATTCTAATTTCCCATGTCTGATCCACAACAGAAGATATAGATACACAGAACATAATACACTTTGACTGACAGATCCTTTATATAATAATTACTTGTCAGAATATGAGTCTAACAGACAGGTCTCTGGATTTGAAAGTTCCATATCTACTATGAAGACATTTTAGAATCATAATTCTTTTCAAATAAAACCATTAAAGCAGTTTGGTAAAATCCTGGATTTTGTCATTACGTAACTATACTGGAGAAAAGAAAAATATTTTACCGATATTGTACAGCCCTATACGGCAAGTACCTGGGAGAAAAAAAGCCAAGCATAAATCATCCTACATTTACAGGTGCACAAAATCCGCCTGGTTACAGAGACCCTGCATCTTGGTTAGTTGCATAAATTGTTCTCCAGGCTGCCTCATCATCAAATCCGCTGACACACACACAGCTACAACCTGGTACTCTGCTCTGTGGTCCTACAATCCAGCATCAACAGCACAGAGGTCCTGTGTGACTCATGGTATTGACCCTTCAAAGCTCCCGTGGAACCTGGAGTTCTGTCTCTTTGACATCACATACCGGGCTCTGATTGGTCACCAGATGACTGCCCTGTTTGGATTCTGGCCTAAACTGTGCAGACTGAATCACTGGCTCATTGCTAATATGGACACACACACACACACACACACACACACACACACACACACACACACACACACACACACACACACACACACACACACACACACACACACACACACACTAAAACACCACACACCACACACAAACATCTCACAAACACACACAGACACACAGACACACACAGACACACAGACACACAAACACACAAACACACACACACACACACACACACACACACACACACACACACACACACACACACACACACACACACATACACACACACAAAGATATGGATTCTTGCACATAAGCAGAGCTGCATACATAGAACAAGTATCAATGACATTCAATTAACCAAGCTCATTAATAAAGGATAAGTCACGTAAGTGCCAACAACTACACCTTCCTCTCAATCTCTCTTTACCTTTTATATGTCTTGTCAATTGATTTTAAAGGGCCCCTTTTTGAAGATTATGGCTCTTTAAAATCTAAGTACCCTTGTTTAACTTGGCTTAAACGACTCTTCCTCTTTCCTTTGTGGGTTAGGCCCCATTTCAACATTTCTGAGCACTGTCCTGGGAGACATAAAGCAATGAGAAGCAAGGGCATTCAGAGGAGGAGAGAAAGAGAGAGAGGTTTCCTGTGCAATGTGTCAGTCTCCCAGTATACCCTGGCTTTTACGGATGTATCTACTTTCGCTCACTCTCTGTTTAGCTACGTGAAGCAATAAGTAGCCCTTAAGTGCAGGCATTCTCTTTTAAATACACTACAAATGGATGCTAGCATCTACTTCAGCCTTGAGAGGCACTCCTGAAGCATTCCTGATTGAGACATGAAACCAGAGCACAATCCCATCCCCTTCCTGCAAATCCCAAAGGGATGCCTGCAGCATGCCTCTCTAAAGATACCCCCAACACACACATTTGCACCAAACCCAATTCCCTGAGGACAGCTGCAGGCACACTGCAGTGTCTGTCCATATATCCAAACCACCATTCATTTCTGGTGAGCTCCAGAGCTCCACAACACTTCTGAAACAGCCACAGCATTGTTGTCATTCGTCTCTCTACATGTTAGAAATGCTTTTCTTGGTTGTTTCAATATCTTCTCTGTTCATCTTGACGTTCAGTCTTGCGCACTTCTTTATTTCTTAATGTCAGTAGGCTGATCAAACACTTGCATCTGCAGCTTTTTCAATCTCTAAACCCTCTCCGAAGTTCAAAAGAAACAGAAGCACAACATTTGGCATGGGACAGACCCCCTACTGCACCTGTACCCATTCAGGCGGATCAGTATTTAGCATGGGCTGACTGCTGCCCCAGGGACAATGACAAGAGATGGGCGGATGGACCGAGGATTTGAGAGGAGGACTTGGACACCATTCCCCACCTTCTGTGCCAGCGTTACGAATCAAGTGGACCAAATGTCTACTCATTGGCACTAACACACAGCTGTTTGATGATCTGCCTTTGGGCCAGCCCCACACAGACACATTCAACATCTTGTTCAACACTGCCATCTCCGCTTTTTTTCCTAGACTATAAAAAGAAGGAAGAGGAAAAGGCTAGATGCATAGGGAGGGGCTATACTGAAATTATGGCCGTGGTTAACAAGCACTTGTTCTCAACAGACTAGGTTTGATTTAAATTAGCTCCAACATTCTCAAATTAGGGACCAAAGCTACTATATTTTGTTGTGCAACTATGTCTGTATCTATATCACCTTGCTTTGCATTTCAATGTGTGCCAGCAAGACTTCAGACTCGTCTCGTGCTTTTTCCCCAAGGTTGCCATTAATACTGAACAAGCTTTGCTCTAAATTCAGAGAGAAAAAAACAAATCCCTCTTGGTACCAAACACTCCTGCACCCATCCCCTCTAATATTTAAAAAAAAGCTGTTCATCACACCTGTTCCCACTCCATCTTTGGATGTGGGAATCACAATGAAGAGAATGGTACCGAATGATCTGATATATCTGCTTAGGAGCTGCAGCGCTGTGTTTCTATGGCAACACTCCACCCGGTGTTACAGTCACTTTGGTGTCTTTTCTTTCACTGGCAGCTATTCTCAGAAACAGTGTGGGTCCTGTAAAAAAGGGCCAACAGGAGTGGAGTCATGAAAACAAGTCAGGAAAAGAGGAGAGACTCAAGTCTTACATTTACTCACCCAATATTTTTGGGTAAAATTTCCATCCATAAGGCTAGCATGGGGAATGTGGAAATATTTCCAATCTGTTCAACAGCCATATTTAGAGCTACTTACCAACAAAGGACGATCTAATTAATGAATCATTTTATTTATTGACTAAAAGCTATGTTTGCCTGATTAAAAGCAAAAGGTCATTTTAGAGTGCCATTTGCGAGTGCGACTTGAATGAATAAATGAACATGGAAGTGTGTGATGAAAGAGTAAGACACTCCACTGAGAACATGATGTTCTCTGGCTATGACTTTCTGCACAGTGACAAACTGCGATCAGTAGGGCACATTATTGATCATGCTCTGATGATCAATGTCTCCCCTTGTCCCTATCATTACTATAACTAGTGGCATTAATGAGCCCTGCTGCTCACATTATTGAGGCCTATATGTACTTTCCCTGTCTTACAGCATGTGTTTTACACACACACACGCACGCGCGCACACACGCACGCACACAGACAACACAACATACTTTCATGCACAAAGGGGGAGCTACAATATCTAAGGTGTCATATAATTAGATCATGGCATGTGCAAGAGATCACACATACGTGTGGTACATACATTCACAATTGGACAAAGGGCAGGGATCCTTGCATTCAAGTCTGCCGTAGGAGGATAAACTGAAGCTCATCCATGAAGGATAGACATGGAGACAGAGAACCGCAGGAACAGAGGTAAGATGAGAGGGGAGGCTAGAGAATAAAAGACCAGGAGACTACACTAGCCATATCTCTTCTTCCTCTTTCTCTCTGGCCCTGGAGATTTGCTGAAGAAAGCGTGAGTGAACAAGAGGTAGAGGCAAGAGACTGACTCACCCCTGAGGCTATAAAAGGCTAAAGGGTACTGTAGTGCAACAAAATGACAAAGCTCTGTACAGACAAATACCACCAATTACATCCACATTATAAATACAACATTGCATACAAACACAAACACTCTGAAGGCAAAAAGCAAGCATAATGGAGGCATGAGGGAAAAAATAACAATACAAACAGCACAGTGGAGGAGACCTCGATGGAAAAAGACAGAAACAAAAAGAGGAGAAAAGAGGGGTAGCATCATCAGACCAGGCGCATAAAAGACTGGTAATTGAAAAGAAAGACATAGAGCTAGTCATGAAAAGAAAATTGACCAAGGTATGTGACTTCCTCTAGACTGGAGCGCACAGTGGAAGAGGAGCTGATGAAGATGAAGAACGGCCGGATTGGGGGGGCTCTTTAATCAAAATGTTTTTCAATTAATTTTACAATTAGGGCTCTGCTCATTAGCTTTGGCACACACAAGAAATGACATTGCTAGCAGTGCTATACGTGTCATTAATATAATGATGACAGATTGGCAGACCCAAGGGACTGCCTTGGTAACAGCTGGGCCCTCCACACATCGTCACCTGACAGCAGGACACCACCTAACCTCATTCAACATGGCTGTGCCATCGGTACCAGGGACACAGCCGCTACACATTAGCTACCGCACATCCACTCCGAGCTGCCAGGAAGGGCATCGACATACATGGAGACACTGTTGCTTCCTTCTCCCTCCCACCAGCCCTAGTTTTGTCATTCATAGTCATTTGTCATTCAAGGACACACAGCCAAACAAACAGTAAAAGGAAATAAACTCCCACACATCTTTTTTTACAAAGAATACCCAAGGTGCACTTGTGTTACAGTAGTGTATCTTCTCACTGACCATCAATCACTTGACAGCAGAGCCAGTATGTGAACAATTTCATAGGCACACATCCGTGTACTTTGCTGGCGCCTGACTCTCTTACACACCGTCGTCATGGCAACCCCATTAAGGGAGGACACTCAGCCTGCAACTCAAGTGAAATAAGCACATCTCTCCTCTACCTCTCCCCTCCCTCTTTCACACACACACACACACACACGCAAACACACGTACATCCCTTCATTCTACTGCCAGCCATTTCTATTTTTCTTCTTCCATTACTTTCTCTTTCTCACCCAGTGTCCTCCTTCCATCCTTGGATCACCCTTGGCACACCTCTCTGCCTGTCTCTGTCCATTACCATGTTTTCATCTCCTCACCTCCCATCATCCACTTCGCAGTTGAATGTGAATATGTCATTTTGCTTTTCAAACCCTCATCGTGTTTATAACTCTGACTTTTGTTTGGTATCTGCCCACACATTCTGAAGACCTGTCTGCATCTCTCTCTCTCTCACTCTCTCTCCCCCCTCCCAACCATCCTTAGAGACACAGAATACATTTGTGATTGAGGCAGCATGTCTCTTCTGGTGGCTTCTCCAATTAAAGGGGAGATTTACAGGGGGAATCAGTCAGATGGTAGCCTTGGAGGACAGCTTTAATAAAGAATACGGGTTGTATTGCTCTTTTCTCCCTCTTTAGAAGATGACTTGCCATTTAGCAGGTGCGAGGACCAGTGACGAGAGAAACAGGTTACATGATAACCTCTCTCTGACAAGAAGATTAAACAGTGGCCCAGCTGCTTAAAGCCATCCAACCATCAATGATCAATGCCACTTTAGGAGTGTCCTTATGTAGAAAAAAATAATCATATAAAAACAAGCTGCAGAACTTAACAGCTAAAAAACATGTTATTCAAGCTCATGCCTTGAGACTCAGCTGCCACATTAGTTCCAGCAGCCACCCCATTCATCTTGTAGCTCACTGGCAGTTGGTGGGCCGTCTGTGCCGCTTCACAACTTCATGTTTTCAAAAGCACGCCTTAACAAATAATAGTTTGTCCTTTAGAAAAAGAAAGCTATAGAAACTCCACCATCCTCCTTTACCTTCAGCAGTATCCCTGTGGGACACCTGTATGCCATAAGCAGAGCATCCAGCCTCAACCCCCACACAAGTCTCGAGTCACTCCATGATGAGGTAAATAACACAGTATGGTGGAGAGCATAGGATTTCTCCCAAGAGAAATAATCTGGAGATACAAAGGAGTGCAGACCATAAGCAACTGGATCCAGGTCAGCAGGCAGTCTGCTTGATGAGAAGGGAAGGATAATCAAAGAAATGGTGATGAGATGGAGAGAATAAGAGAGCTGGAGGGATAAGGGTAGCACAAGACAGAGGCATCCACGTGGGTGTTTTTCCAGCCTTTACGTTTCTTAGAGTCACACTAGGACCCCATGCCCAACAAAACATCTCTGACATCACTGTGTTTCGTTTAGTAGAGGAGTCCAGATTCTTTCCTGTTCATAAATTACACGAGGATCTAGTATGAGTGTCTGCTGTGTGCCCCGGGGGTTTGCCAGTTGACTCTTCTCAGCCAGTGCTAGATGGGTTTCAGGATAAGGAAGCCACATGGACCATTTACCAGAAAGGGGCTTGTACCCTGGTTGAGAAATTGAATGTGAAGGAAGGTTGTGGGGAATGGAGGGATGGGAGCAAGGAGAAATAACGACCACATTAATTTAGGGACACAGTCTGAGATTTGCAGACATGCCTGCAGCCGAAAGTGTGTTATATTAATACACACTGGACATGCATTGGGTCAGAACTTTGAGAAAAGTTGAGGCTAACAGTAGCACGCCTGTAGAAATGGTGAGCTCTCTGCTGTTGTTGCTGTATGGCTGTTATGCATATTTGAAGTAGTCATATCGCTCGGCTCCTGGCTGTTGCTTGAAGGGGGAAAATATGGGCAAGAACACAGAGTGGTTGGCAATGCATAGAGGCCAGTGTAGACAGGGGGGTTGCAGGCAGTGGCAAAGGCAGTGGCCCATCCTGAGGCTGGCAGCAGGCGGCTCAGTGAATGAAAGCAGGGCAGGTCATGTGTGGGTGGGGAGGCGGGACTCTCCTGCTGCTGAGACAGATGCCACGGTTGTTAGGCTTAATTTTCTTTGCCAAGCACCACCCAGCACTGGCCAAAAACAAACTCAAATGCTTGTGGCCAGTGTGTGGGTTTCTGTTTGTGTTTTGAGAGTTAAAAGAGAGGAAGAGTGCTGTTTGATTTGGTATCAGGCTCTACCAGGAGCACACACAGGCAGAGGAGTAATAGTTTACTGTTCAACTCCGACCACCTTCCATTTTCTCCTCTGTCTTTCTCACCCCGTCTCCATTTCTCACCATCTGTCCTCGTGACTCGTTCGAGTCTGTCTTTCTCATTCTCTCTCGATGTTAGCTCCATCTTTCTCTGCAGCAAAACTGGCTCCTACTGCAGTGAAAAACGGGAAAGGCAAAGAGAGGGTGGGGGTGGAAGACAGAGATACTGAAAGAGAGAAGTGAGAGAGCATTGTGGTATTTGGCTCACTTGGCATTATTTGCTTCAGCTGATCTGATCTGAACAGATTACATGAATGCAATATGTACAAATCACCATTCTGTCTTGTGAGCCTTGCACCCTGTCACTCACAATGAGCTGACACCCACAACCATTCTGTAGATGCTGATCTATCCAACATCACATACAATCATCACTACCACCTTCCTCAACAAGAGGCATTAAGCATGCAGCAAGACATGATTACCTCTTGACTCATAATTACTAAATTAATACAGCAGCAAAAAGACTGAACACATTTCATTGTTCTCTTATAATGTATTCATGGTATAGTCGTCTCCACATGCACTTCTGCTCCTCTCTCTGTCTCTTCACTCCTCTCTTGACTTCTTCTATGTTTGCACATTAATTCAAGTATTGATCATGTTGGTGTTTCTTGCAATGAAAAAGAGAGCAGCGAAATCAGGAGAAACCCAATACAGAATTTAACAGAAACACTCGCCATAATGACCGTTACGGAAACAAAAAGACTGTTTATACACAAGCACAAGCTGGTTTATGCTTCCCAACTCCCAACAATACGCTCCTCATAAACATATTTGTAACCTATAGTGTTGAAGGTATCTTCAGCAGCTCCTACTACCCCATCTTTCTGGCATACTGTGCAACCACCAGTATATTTATTTCACATGAAGCACAGCAGGTCTTTGGAAGCTGATCCATAAACATCGATTCACACTCTGACGGCACGTATTCATTATCTATTTACTCATTCATTCACTTTAGTATTTCACATCAAAGAAGTGCCAGCTGCTGTCGTTGATCTCGCTATTGACTGCATTGATTATTTAACTATTACCCCATTGAAGACACAAAAAAAAGAACAGAGTTTGTTTTTTCTGCCCCCTGTGGATTTTTTTTTCAGTTGCTCAAGACAGAAAAAACACCCCTCATCTCCTGCTGCATCATGAACTCAGACGTTGACATTTTAAAGATTTATATGTGAATTGTCAATGTAATACTCAAGCAAGCTGGGTGAAATCACAGAATTACAGTGCTTTATAAAAACAAAGAAATGCTGCTGCTAAACTCGCCATTGTGCAACAAAGCAGTAATCTCTCACACACATCACAACACACAATGGTGAAAGCACTACAAAGGATCGTCATGCTTTCTGGGTGGTAGATTCGCTTTGGAGAAAACAACGGTGAAAATTTAATTCCTTTAAGACTAATCCTATTTCCAACCTCTGCAGAGTCGCACATTGTGACAGTCAAGGGAATCTGTCTCAATTGCTCTATTCAAGGAATCGATGGTTAAGCGTGATACAGCACAAATAATGGAGTATGCACAAGCACCCAAGGAGACTATGACAGGGTCAGACAGGCATGCCATAGCCAAGGGTGCTGGAGAGGCCATGAGATAGAGCTATGCCAGACAGGAAAGGGAGAGAGTGAGACAGGAAGAGAAAAGGGGACAGTAAGTGCGTATTTATGCCATTCTAATTCTCTTAAAATTTAACAGGCGATATTGTTTTGCTGCTGTCGCTAATGGAGATGAGGAGAGGAAGGATTTAAGTCGATCAAGGCTGCAGGACAGACATACTGTATACAATCATATATAAACTTGCTACTGAAGGTGAGTCTGCCATTCGCATCCCGTTGGGAAAGAGAAACAAGAAGTCCTCTCCCTACAAAAAACACCAATCTATCACATGAAATAAAAAGGGTCTCAGCTACAGTGTACCAAAAAGGTCATGATTTTTGTTAGTGGAGGTAAATCTGGCCTAAAGATGCAGAAATTATTTTGGTACCTTGGTGATGGTGAGAGGACAGGATGGAGGGCCATCCTTGAAAAATAAAGCACAGAGCAATCTCACTCTCTATAATGACACAGATCAGGAAATGATGTGCTCAAATGTAGCCACATTTATGTGCAAAATAGACTGGAGAGATGCTCATCCCTGGGGATCATCTAAAATGATATAGTAATGTCAGGAGGCTGACACATAGAGATGGATGCACAAACACCATCCACCCACTTTTCAAATTTATATTCATTTCACATCCAACTTGAAAATCAAATCCAATTTCACAGTCAGTTCACGTCCAAGCTGGCACTCAAATGTAGCCACTTGTGCATGCAGCTTGTATTTGCGGGTCAGTGTGGTTAAAGCTGACACTTTCTGTCAACGCACACATCACTAACCCCCATTACTCGATCACTTTGTCTCATCCGTCGTGTCTTGCTCACTCTTGACTGCGCACTCACACGTGCACGAATGCCCACTGAACATGCAAAAACACACAATCGTCACCCACTTGTTTGCTGAGCAATTTGTTCATTTACTCAGCCTGGTTGTAATCACATTTTTACCCACATTGACATTCATTCATTGTCCCAGCCACAGAGTCATCTGGTCCACCGCTCTCACCCACTCACTCAGTCTACTTCTCACCTATTGTTCGTACTCACACTCCCATCTCCCTCTTTTCTCTTCCTCTCTTGTTGTCACACTGCGCAGTCAGACTGTTCCTCCCCTTCATTATCTGCCTTGATGACACATTTCCTCACCTTGCCTCTCTGCTCGTCCTCCATGGCTCTCTGGCTAAGACTCTTCTCCCATTCTGTCTTGATTATCACACGCACCAATAAAAGATTTAAGAGTCCCTTTAAGTGTTAATCAGGTTGTCATCTGTGCAGCCAAAATCAGAGGCTTGATAAATGCTGGCTTGTCTATGTTGGCTAGAGGCTCACTGTGTTTAAAGGGGACACCAGAGTGCATTCTGAGTGCACAAGATCGATGCCAGAACCCCTGGGGTCTCACGAAACGGTGAACAGAGACAAAGCTTAGTCCTCGCTAATAATGCAGGGATAGGCAGTTTGCTCCCTATTTTCAGAGCTACTCTCCACGGGCTCGTCCTCCACTCTCCTTGCTCTTTTTTTTTCCTGTTTTCTCATGACAGCATGCTCTCATAACACACAACTAGGCAGAATTGCATAAACATAGACAGTCAAAAATTTTATTTTCACATATTAGATAGAAGGTTAAGCTATTGTACTGAGTAAAGTGCATTTAAAAAAGTACCGACAGCTGCAACAATCACTATTATCTTCAATCCTCAACCAGCACACTCTCTTTTGTCCAATCATCCAATCATCTTTCACTATGGTCAAGTTGCTGCTCCACATACAAACTGTGCACATCACATGAAATATCATTTGTCCAGCTCTTCCTGTCAGCCGCCATGTCATATGAATGAAATACTGCCTTCATCTAATAAACCAGAACCAAGGCAAGCTCAACAGATGTGTGCTATCACTGATTTGTATCTATACAGGCTGACAACACGTTGCTCCTCTTTAATTATCCTAAGCCCCCAAATTCATCTCACCTGGAGTCCATTTACATTCAGTCCCAGGGAAGTGCTTTACCCTATGATGGCAATATCAAGGTTCACCTCTTGCTCTGTGGTTCTTTCTCCTTGCTTTGATTTTCTGTCCTGCAAGGGGGCGTGGATTAGCAGGCTCTTGTTTATCTGCTCGTCAGTTTTATCTATCTATCTATCACTAAGCCATCCACTGTGCTGCAGTAGCCTCAGCACTGCATTAATCCCCTATCAGCCAGCCAGCCATCCATCACCCCACTGTCTATCACGTCAGATCCATCATCTGCCCATCTGTCTTGCACTGCCCATGCTCAGAGATGATCTCCACGGAGAGGTCCACTGGTGAGGCATAGGGGGTGGAGGGGACAGCTGGATGGGATAAAATTAAAGCAGTGGTGGGCCGTGCATTTTACACCTACGCCTACAACGATGTTCTCCTTAGTCGAACTTGCATAAATCCAAATCATAACACAGTGGTACCTCTACTTAAGAAATTAATTGGTTCCGGAAAACATTACATCAGTAGAAAATTACTTAAGTAGAGACGCGTTTTCCATGGAAAAGCCCTAATCCGTTCCAAGCCCCCAAACATTCCGACATAAATGTTTTATAAAGCATAAAAATGCATCAAAACAAGTAACAAACACATGTTACGATTAGATTATTAGAGAGCCGAATGAAGAGGACTCTGCATAAACACCGATCTAGCGCCACACAGAGGTGGAATGGCATCCCTCTTAGCCAATGGGATGCCAGGAAGATATTAGGTAATAGCCAATGGCAGAGCAGCTATGAGAATCTTGCGTTCAGGAACCTGTGGGAGCTGCAAGTATCAGCCGATACTGTATTTTTACCTTACGCAAGTCGAAATTTCTTTCGTAACTAGAGGCAATATTTTCCTGCTGAGAAATTTCGTAAGTAGAAAATTTCGTAAGTAGAGACATTCGTAAGTAGAAGTACCACTGTACCGTGAGCAGCTCCCACCGCTGCCACCAATGTAGCGTTCAGGACTGAGGTGCTTATGACTTCTCTCAAACGGGACAAAAACCGGCATCATCCCCACTCCTTTTACTGTAACTGGAACAGAAGAACCCCGTGGCCACAAGTTTTATAGACGTCACACAGCTTAGTCACAATAAAATCAGCTGAAATGACCATCATTTATGACACCACTGCTAGAGAAACAAACTAAAACAATACTAGATGTGGCATCACCTCTATCAGGTATAAAACAGGCTATTTTCCAGCAGGGACACAAGTCTCTCTCTGTATTTCCACTACAATCACACAGCTGCGCAAGTGTGCCAGGTGAATTACACACATTGCAGAAGTACAATCATTTTTTTTCTTTTTTAGTATATTTGTCATTTTATTTCCTTATAATTGATTTGATATAAATTAAATTGAATTAAATAGAAAACTTAAATAAATGAAATGCTTGTACTCACCGAAACAACTCTTCAAACGGCATATTTAAACAGAAAATCCATTCTTCTCTCTTTCCTCAAGAACACTCCGTTAGCTACAACAGGTTAGCTATTTCAGGTTAGCTATTTCAGGTTAGCTATTTCAGGTTAGCTCGTTCAGGTTAGCTAGTTCAGGTTAGCTAGAAAGAGGTTAGCTAGAACAGGTTACCTAGTTTAGGTAAACTAGAACAGGTTAACTAGCTCAGAGATCAGACCCTCAATGTGCGTCTGCACAGCGTTTGCATAGCGCCGCCTTCTCATAGTGAGTATCCAATCAAAGGACACATACATGAACGTGAGGCCAGCTAGACGGCCTGATCATGATCATGATCTGATTGGCTAATGTATCTGTCTATTAACTATATGTTCCCGTTCACTCACAGTGCAGGGAGGACTGCCTTCTAGATTTTTGAAGGTCCTGGGCAGATTTCATTCAACCTGGCAACACAAGCTAGCTGAATTCTGATTGGATAAAAGCTCAAAAATAGAACACTGACCCAGTGTTGGCCTATGTCATATTATATCCTAATGTATCATAATATATTTATACATACATTTGAATACATTTAATTAAGGAAAATGCAATAAAACATAATTAACTTTATTATAAATATTATCATGATTTCTGTTTATGTTACACCAGCAGAGAAGGCCTGATGGCCCTGACCGCCCACCATTGAATTATGAAAAGAATCAAAAATAGGACGGCAGAGAGGGAGGGGGGGGGGATTATAACTCATATGTTCCTTCATCCATCAGAAAGCATATTCTTCATCTGACTACAGTTTATTTGTTTCCTTGCAAATTGTTGATTTCCTCTCCTGCCTATTCTAGCTATGAGAAGTACTCAAAAGAGGGAGAAACAGCTGCTGGAGATGGGGCTCAAAAATTCCTCAAACTCTGATGTAGTGAGAAACCCTGGGTCTCCTGTCCTCACCACTTTACAGTAAGGAAGGGATATTGTTTAAAGCCTCAAGGTTTAAAACAGCTCAATATCTGAGTTCATGAGAGGTCATTTGTATTTCCATCCATATGTGCTCCCATCTGAGGGTGAGTAGGGAGGTCACATGAGTAGGAGTGAGAGTGAATGTAAGGTAAATGTTGGTACACTTACATAGGAAGAAGTCCACACAGGTACATGCAGGTGCAGTTTGCAGGGGCAAAAGAGTGCAAACAGCTACACAGGGTTTAAGGAAAGAGTAGGTTGACAGTCTGACCTGTTTGACTGTCCCTGTAAAACCATGCATTTAAGCAGATTACCACCGCTACATCCGACGCAGCGGGTCACGGGGAGCCGCAGCCTATCCCGGTGGCATAGGGCTTGAGGCTGGGGACACTCCGGGCTTGACACCAGTGCACCGCGGAGCCACACACAAAGACGTACAACCATGCACACAGACACTCATTCCTAAGGGCAATTTGGAACGGCCAATCAACCTGAAGCGCATGCTTTTGGAGGTGAGAAGAAGACGGAGAACCCGGAGAGAACCCACGCAGACACGGGGAGAGCATGCGAACTCCGCACAGAGCAGGACTCGAACCCGGGTTCGCTGTGTTGTGAGGCAGCAGCGCTAACCACTGCGCCACCGTGCCGCTCTAATGCATTTAATGCATTTAAGCATGCATTAAAACTTGTCTATATTTACTGTTTGTGATTATTATTTATATTCATTTCCATTTCCATTATTAACAACAGAAGACCATTGAGTATACAGACTCTTTTCTGCTAATGTCTTAATTACAATATATACAACATAAATATAAAATATAAAAATATTATAGTTAAAACAAGCCTATATTCACATGAAACAACATAGAAACATTAAATAAACACAAAATAAAGCAATGGTAATTCAAAGAAAACACACTTTGCTATGTGTCGATCAAGTGATTTAAATTAATTAAAATCCAATTTCTGAAGATTGTTCTTCTTATGTACAGTGTGCAAGACATCCATCCATCCATCCATCCATCCATCCATCCATCCGTCATCAATCAATCCATCCATTTTCTATAGCCACATATCCACCTTATGTGCCTTGGTTCAGCTAGAGCCTCTCACAGCTGGCTACGGGCGTGAGGAACGGTACACCCTTGATGAAACACCAGCAGGGCAAAAGATGTGACATGTACTAAAAAAATTAGTGGGTCTGTATCTCTGGCTTTCTTGCTTTTTTGTCCATTCATCCTGATTCAGTGGGAGTGGTATCTGATTCTGAAACAACCAGACAGAAGGAATAAACTTTATACAATGAATAATTACCTCCAGCTAATTGTTTGATTATGGTAACTCGGTTGGCTCAGTAGCCGTTATTTACATGATGCCACACATGCTTATTAGGGTTCCTCTGCTACCCATGCTGCTGTTCGTACAGAAATACCTCAAAATTTAAATGCAAACAAAGCAGAGTGTTTTGGAGTACTGTACACGAAATAAGATGAATTTAAAAAATTCTCTATTGTATCAAGACAATCCAGCTATATTTCAAATGTACAGTCTGACATCTACTGTGGATAGTACTCTGGTATGCACACAGAGTATACAAGTTGTGTGTCATCAGATCTCCATGCGGCATGCTGAGGAGTCAAGATAAGTCACTAGTTAGACAGTCTTATATCCAATGTCAGTAGAAGAGAGTTAGCGTCCCTCTCCTGTCCTCCATTGTTTGACTAATTTATGGATTGAAACAAACTGAAAGTGTACTGATAAATGAGTTCAAGCATTTTCATCCTAGATCTCCGGTGTTAACGGTGTGTCTGAGTAACTGTACACCTACTGTCATAGCCTGATGCCACTATAGTCCAGTATGGAGTACAGTGAAAGCGTGTTACCTTTTCCAGTTCACACACTATTTAGATAACCACTATGTAGATAAGGAAGTGGCTCAGGTTGAGAATCCCCAAAAAACTACAATACAGTTTCAAATAGTCACTGTGTGTCCTGTGCAGAAAAAAACATATATTCACTCAGAAAAGAATACTGTGCATGTGCTCCCAAACAAATTATGTTGATTGTCCCTGCTAGTCCTGTGTTGTAAAGTGTTGTGTAGGTACATTCATTTTGCATCTAATCAGCATCAAAGTGCAATAGTACAGCCAAAGGTAAGAACGCCTCGATTACAACCTAACCTGCAGTCTTTAGCATGATAACAATCATATTTAAAAATGACAATGAAGTTCAGTCCTCACTTCATTCACTACATGATTATTCCTAAACTTTTCTCTCTCACCTTGGGGCAAGTGTGAGAACCTCTGGAGTGTAAAATGTATGCTGGAATAAAACGGAGCATGGCAGGGGAAGACATAGAAGGCATGCTAATGACAAAGAGAGGGCAATGTGTGTTAGATAAGGGCAGTAACTACGCCAAGGCAGGTCCAGGGAACCTGCAAACTAGGAAGGCGAGGCACCTTTTCTTTAAAGACAGACTGTTCATTCCAACCAAATGGTACCCCAAGATTAAGGACCTGACCTGCCCTCATCCATAAATCTGAAAGAACTCTTAAGATCTCTTTTAGTTAACAACATTTGCATGGAGAATTAAGGGAAATGCCTAAAAGTATAAGGTTTGCACGTACTGCTTAGCCAGTAGTGGAGTACTGTTATGTCCCACTTTTTCTCCTTAAGGAGCTTTCAAATGCCCAACTCCTTCAAACAACCCCTTCTTCTTTGTACAAGCCAAGGAAAGTGGAGGCAGGGAAGGTCTTCACTGGCCCTTTAGGCACAATGTCAAATATCTGGGGCACAAAGGCTGCAGAGTTACTGACCAGATGCTCGTATGCATGCACAGAGGCATTTGGATAGACCATGTTCTCAGTCCAGTGAGCCTCTCTAGATCACAGAGGTAATTCAACACGAGTGTCAAATAGCAGGTGCAAGTGTACCTCCTTTCATGTCAGCACACTTGAGGTGAAACCTCTCCAGCACTGCTTTGCAGAAACTACCTGATAAATAGTAACCTTGCTGTGAACCTTCAAGGACTCGTTTTTGCTTACTACAAATTGACAGGTGTCTATGGTCTCCGAGACAACATGATTATCATTGGCTTTTGTTTGGGTGCCACTTTAACTAGTTAGTGTGCCTGGTGTGTATAGCTTACAACACCTTTTCACCCTTATAGTGGCTGACCTCTGCATCAGCATGGACAGTGAAGCTCCGGTAGCATCTCACACCAGGGCACACAGTAGAAGTTGATGCCTAATATATGTGTCATCCGTACTCTGGGGATGAATCCCCATACATATAGATTATGTAGCTGTTTAGAGACATACTCTCTTCACTCAGAGAACAAGGATTACATCATAACCTACAATTCTATGGTACAAAAGAAAAAAAAATCTGAAAATGCTGCATAGTAGTTGAGATTGATGTTTTTATTTCAGGCATCTATAATCTATCGTTTTCCCCCAAACTTTGAACATCTTTAAACCTTCATCTAATTAACTATATACAGCACAGATTATGTATATCATATAATACATTGCAAAAATGTCAGCAAAGCAGGAGTCCCTGCCTTTTCCCCATTCCCTGGGCCACAGTCTATGTCATATGATTAAAGAAACTCAAGGAGGAGTTTATACTTCCACCGTGTTTTGTTGAGTTTACCCTCCACCAACAATCTCACTGCCTTTCCTGGATTTTTTATCATGAATCTTCAACAGCTTTCAGGAACTACAACAGTGTACAAAATGCCAGTTAATATGACATATAACCCTTGGAAATTCATAATTTTATGTGAGCTCTCTAATCCAGTTGATTTCGGTGCACTCAAACAGTCCTGAGTATAACAACTAGGTTTGCATACTGTCCTATGAATGGGCAGCCAATTGACAGCTGGGAGTTTTTTTCAGTCTGAAATACTTATTGGCAGTCCTCCATTACACATGGCATAGGAGGACAAAGATGTGTAAAATATTTTTTCATAATAAGCCTTAACAAACATCTCCAAACAAATGTTCTTCTCCCGCACGCAGCTGAATCAGATGAGACAGCTGTCAAAAGGCATCCATACCCACTCTGAGTTGTTCTAATTGAAGAAGTACTCTCCCTCCTCTGACCCTGTTTGACAGAAACTGCTTAATCACCACACCAGCGCCGAGCCCTGCTCCAGATCAACAACATTATGACTGCAGTTATGCTCATTCATGTCATATATTGATGCATACTGCATTCATCAATACATAGTACTCATATATGATGTTTAAATGCTAATTTTATTTGCACGTGCATCCATTCATATGGACATGCATGTTCTGTCAGTCAGTTATTGATAGAGGTGGAAATGCTGAGCCTGCGTATGGCATTATTTTACAACATACAGTGGAGGCATGTTCAGGAAAAGTATAAATTGTAACTGGGTTTACTCCAATAGGAGGGTGAACCCTGTAGTCCATAACAGATGCAATTACCAGTTACACAACTACTGTAAGTAGTGAGACAGAAAGAGAGACACAGACATAAACATTCACCCAGCCTCATAAAAATGTACCTACATTATTTTGTACACGCTGAATTAATCAGCTCTTAGACAAATAGCTGAATAAATACTGTGGATAACCAGATCAATATTGTAAACTCAATTCATCTGAGTTCACAGAGATGTCAAATTCTGCACAGTTCCATAGCACACTGATTAAACTGGCACAACATTAATTCAGCAAATCAATAAAACCAATCTTTCAAATAAATCAAGTCGCATGGACGGCTGGAGCCAAATGGAGGGCAAAAACACATTAAAAATCCCCTGTTCCAACTGCATATCTATGTCAAGCAGGCAACACAATGATTTGCAGTGTGGATTCCACAATTTGTGGAATTAAAATGATTAATCCATTAAACAATGGCCACAGTGCCAACAAGGCACATGGTAATTCTATAATGATCAAAGACACAATTAAATCCGTTCCCACTCTCTTCCTAAATATGGCTGCTGAACATGATGAGAATCTGAGTGTGCATATGTGTTTATTTGTGCTGTTGGTGCTATTGTCTGAGTGTGTGTCTGGGCTGTGAGATGCCCAGGGGTTAAGCTGTGGTTTGGTAAGTATCTTTTGTGGTCAGATAACGTATGACATGTTGTTCATATCCATACTCAAAGAGTACTACTGGATGGGAGCAGGAATGTTGTGATATAAATTACTATTAGATTGCAAAATCTTTCATAATATGATAGATGAACCAGTGCACTTTATTGGAAACATGTCCCTCACGATATGACCACAGACATTCAGGGTGCCTATTTTCAGTTTTCGTGTAACTACGGTATGTTTTGTTTTGTTTTTCAAAATGAAAGTAGCCGAGGACTAAACTGAGGCCGAACCTTTACATTACCAGGGAAGGTTTGCTGAGGCATGCACGACCATTTTTAGCAGCATCTTATTTCAAACTGATACTGTCACACCTGGGTGCTAGTTTTTGTTTTGACATTCAGCGGAAAACATGGGCATTTATCCCCCTAAAGCACAGGACTTCACAACCTCATTCCTGTCTTTGTAATGTAAGGAGAAATGGTGTCATAGAAATTCCCTATACTGCCAATATTTAGCAATTTAAACTTCAAGGGAGGTCGAAGGACTGAGAAATTTTTCTGACATTTTGCTTTGTCTCTTGCAGAGAATGATAATAGAGGTCATAGACTGTATGCACCAATATGATCAATTTGTGCCACAAATTCTTGCTTGAGTATTTACAACACGATGTAACGTCCACATTGGATTCTGGGTATTGCAGACACGGTTGAAAGTAAACATAAAGTCTCTGCACAACATTTGAATTTACTGACTGAAAAAAAAAAGGAATTTAAGATGCTCTAATAAACATTTTTATTAACAATCAATCACATCAACTGTCGCACAAAGGATGTCAGTCACAGCAGCAACGCCACTGAGGATGATGAGGTGACTCAGCAGTTCGACTCCTCTCTTAAAGCAGTGTTTTATTAGCTTTTCATTATTTTTCAGCTCATTGTTTTGGTTTTACAGGACAAAATTTTATTGTTTTAAATCAGTTCACTTCTCTCATCAATCTTGAATCCACTCAAAGTCCTGTTAAAGGTCGCCACTTTCCCTCTCTCTCCTCTATTCATTCATCCACACACCCATATATATACAGTATATATATGAGATGACCACAACCAGTGATCATCGAGGGCAGTGAGGTGGAGGTGGTAGGTAACTATAAGTACCTGGGACTGCAGCTAGACAGCAGACTGGACTGGTCACTGAACTCGGACTGTGAGTACAAGAAGGGGCAGAGCAGGATGTACTTCCTGAGGAGGCTGGCCTCCTTCAACATCTGTCCTAAGCTCCTTCTCATGTTCTATCAGTCCGTAGTCTCCAGTGTGCTGTCATATGCCATTGTGTGTTGGGGTGGGGGGGCCAGGAAAAGAGATATGGACCGTCTTAACAGACTCATCCGCAGAGCGGGCTCAGTGGTTGGGCTGAGCCTGGACTCTGTGGATACGCTTCTGGAGAGCAGGACCATGTCTAAAGTTAAGGACATCATGAACAACACCAGCCACCCCCTACACACCACCTTCTCCCAGCAGAGAAGCACCTTCAGCGACAGACTGCTGTCACACAGCGCCTCCACAGAGAGGCTGAGGTCCTCCTTCGTGCCCCGTGCCATCAGGGGGTACAATGACTCTCTCAGGAGGAGCGGGGGGAGGTGGCCAGGTCAGTACGCGGTTAAATGGATTTAATTTAATTTAATTTTATACTGTTTATATTTTAATTTTTTTTTTTTAGTATATATACTGTTAATGCTACATGTGTCTGTTAGTGTAGTGTATGTCTTGTAAGTATCTATCTATCTATCTATCTATCTATCTATCTATCTATCTATCTATCTATCTATCTATCTATCTATCCATCCATCCATCCATCCATCCATCCATCCATCCATCCATCCATCCATCATCCATCCATCCATCCCACCATTCATTCATCCATCCATCCATCCATCCATCCATCCATCCATCCATCCATCCATCCATCCATCCATCCATCAATCTATCTGAAGTTAGCAACCTTGATGTATCTTTTAGGGTATGGACACGGAGACTGAGAAGACATAATGGGGTGGATTAAATTAAAGAAAAATGCCAACTAAAAAGGGTAATACATGTTAAGTTTGTTAAGTTCATGCATTTTTTGCAGCATGTCAGAGAGGTGAGCCTATGATAGCATAAGTGTGAGTAGTATTTTCCTGTGGCTTCTCTCCTTATGTGCAGTGGAGCAGAGGGCATGAGGACTGGAGACGAGGGCAGTCTCAGGTGAGAGACATGCATAGTCCCAACATAATTATAATCCTTAATTAATCCACTCCGGATGCGCTCTCCTCTCTCTCTCTCTCTCTCTCTCTCTCTCTCTCTCTCTCTCTCTCTCTCTCTCTCTCTCCCTTCTCTCTCTCTCTCTCTCTCTCCCCTTCTCTCTCCCCTTCTCTCTCTCCCTCCCTCTCTCCCCTTCTCTTCATCAAAGTTCATTGCTCTAGGTGTTTATGGACTTTTTCCATCAGGCTGAACCTCCCCTTCTTTGTCTCATCTGGCATCAGCCGACTGGATTATGCTCTGGGTGTTTCTACAGCTTTTTATGAATATACTGAATGTGCCCCTTCACACCTCTGTCTAGGAGCTTTATCTCCCCTACCACCTCTTTTTTTCTTCCCTCCAACTCCCTGGCAGACATGCTGCCTCTTTTGGTCTTGTCTTGTTTCTCAGAGTTAACTTTTTCACAGCTCACAGCATGAAAACATACACATGTAGAGACACATAAACACAAACATGCTCACACGAGTCCAACACGATTACTCCGAGGAGAGTACCGCTGACACAAATACAAATCCACCAGAGCCATCCTCTATGGACTTACTCAGGTGAGTCTCAGGTGAGTCCCACTATTTTTAAGGGCCAGACAGCAAGAAACACACACACACACACACGCACACGCACACGCACACGCACACGCACACACACACACACACACACACACACACAATTCTGCAGCTGGACAGAATGCATTGAAATCTCAGGCATTACTGAGAAACATCAGTCAGTGAATGTGAGGAGTGGGAAAGAGAGGGGCTGATTGTGTAAACAGAGATGTAATAAGGGACCCCTGTACTCCTGCAGTGGCAGATGAAGAGTTTGGACATGGCACTGAGCTGAGTAATAAGGACCAAAGTGTCAGTATTGACACTGGTAGAGTGAGAGTGCCAGGTGCAAGACGGAGAAGTAACTACTCCTGCTTTGCCTGTTCCTGCGGAGCCAATTAGAGGTGCTCATTTGGCACTCCAGTCTGCACCCTTCGTCAAGCTATCAGAATAACATAAGGATTGATTGGACAAGCTATTAGGTCAATTGATCCCTGTTTCCTTTCATCTATGTACTCTTTCTTTTTTCAGATGGACAGACTGGACTTGGAAAGCTAGTCCAATTACCTCAGGACACGGGTTTACTTGATGGACCTTCTATCCATCTTGATCTTTGTGAGTGAGAATTTTTTGCAAGTTTCTCCCTTCCACTCTTCAGTGGTTTTAGTTTGTGTGAAAATTTACCGCTCAATTTGTGTCAACAGATAATACAGTCCTGCGCGAAAGTTGTTTTGACTTGCCAGTATTTCTGAACATGCACTGCATGTTTCAGCATCCAGGCTGCCTGTGGGGGATGTTGTGTTCTCTAATGGCAGAGGGTGATCAGAGGCAATCACACAGTATTAAGCATCATTCACATATGTTTTCAGCAAGTCCTACCATAATTTAGTTCCTAACATGATAGACAGCTAGATCATGATTTGACTGATTGGTGATCATAATTCTCAAGTGCTTTCAAAGCTGTATCATGACACGTGGCCTTTAAACCCTATTAAATGCATGTTAAGAAAAGGAAGCTGACAAACACGGAGGAAATATCTGGTATTTCCTTTTCCCTTTTAACAGCATGAATAAGAAAATCAGACAGTCTCAAAAGGATAATCAAAGCCAGCCATTAAAACAGCAGTTACGATTTAGTCGAGAAAGCTGCAGCGACGCTTTTTAAAACACCGATTCAGAGCCTTCTTTCCTGGGACAAATCCGACTAAAACCAAATGAATTTCTACAGCGGGTGATCGGTCACATTGATTGAGCATCACTGAGTCTTTTCACTGCTGTGCACCAAGTTGTCTCTCAGTCGATAGACACAACCCAAATACACCAGGCACTCAATCCAGTGTGTTGCTACATGGGCCCATCCGGCTAATTTAACACCCACTCCATTTATGAAAAAGAGTCCTCATCGATTTTTGCTGTTCATGTGCTGTTGTTGCTCCTGTTCATTTTCGCCATGCCGGCGCCTACACATGCTCAAGGCTGGCAGCAGTTGAATTGAATTAGTGTGCGGTAAGGTTCCTATAACATCGGCTTTTCAAAACCCACACCTCCAGTCTTGCTCCAGATGTAGCAGAGACCCGGAGCCAGAGGCTGCAATTAGAGGCTGCTGTGTGGCTACGTCTGCAACACAAAGGGCGTGAGCTTTGAAATGGATGCTCACTGCCCATTACTTTTACACCTCGGCACCACAGCAAAGATGATTTGTGCTTGTTACTCATCGTGTGCATGACCCCTCTGCTGTTCCTCTCTGGACTCTTTGCTCTATTCTATTTTAATTTCTCACTTGTCCTCCACTTATCCTTCCCTTTATATCACATTATTCCAAGTCCATGCTTCTGACATGATTTTACAATCAAGGGAGGAAAAAGCCAACAGGAATATCCTTGGAAAATATAAGAGGTATTGCTATTTGCAGTAATTAGCCCTTTGAAACCATTTTCAGTGTTTTGTTGGCAGTGTTAAAACTCTGAAACACGGTAACTGTCATTTCAACTATAATAGCTGTCCTGTCAGTACAAGTCTTATCAGGCTGGTGACAACAACGGAGGAAACACTGCCAGGTAAACAGCTCTGCCTATGAGGGGAAGCTACTTCCCAACAATAAACATTTTCTAGGCCAGTCCAATGAATAACTGCCCCACAGAGACACAGCGTTTTGACATAATTGAAAATGGCATAAAAGACTACCTTTTGTCGATGCACAAGAGATATGTATTGTATTGTACGGATACACAGCAGCAGCTCATGAGCCACTATAAATGGTGCATGGATTCTAGCTCTGCCATATTCATCACTGCACACATTCACCCTAATGAGACGGATCAAAGAGAGCTCACTGATCACCCACGGAAATGAAACTACAATAGGCAATATGAGTATTCAACACATTCCAGTAATAGCAGTAACCAATGGGTGTAAGTTTTTTGGCACATGTTGACAAATCTGTAAAAAAAAATTACAAAAAATCTATTTTAGATATTCAATATTTCCCGTTGTTTTCAGTGGATTATAATTACAAATAATCTTTAGAATTGCAAATAAAATAAAGTGATCCAGTGTCATCCTTCAGAATAAAACCACCATAAGAAACCAGTGACCAGCAGAATAGCTTGCCGGGCTTTTCTTACAAATTGAATCCTGTATCTGGGTGTCGCTATTCCTTTTGAGTCTAGGAACAAACCCCTAAACACATAAACCACCGTGTAACTTTGAGAGGTAACTACACACACACACACACACACACACACACACACACACACACACACACACACACACACACACACACACACACACACACACACACACACACACACACACACACACATCTCCAGGGTCATTCCCCCACAGCCACTGGGCTAGGTTCCAGCAGACCTCTGACCCCCAAGACGGATAAGTGACTGTAGAAGAAGACGATTAAAGTCATCTCATCTACAAGGAAATGGCTGGATGACGGTTCCTATTTGAATGCTACTTCTGCTGATTCCACTGTGCTCTTAGAGGCTGGTTGCTGTGCAAAGCGCTCCGAGGCTGTCTGCACTAGTTGTGGCATCAACACCTGCCTTCCCCTTCACTGCAAACTATTGAGGCGGAACACTTTACACCATGGGCCAAGTACACCTGACTGCTGGATATGTTTCTACAGGACAACTGATTGGTTCGTTGTGACAGTGACACCCAGATGTGCAGAGAAGTCTGACTTTGAGAGCACAAACTGTGGCACAGAGTGAATGTCTAGTGGTTCACTCTCATTGTGATGAGTAAAAACAACAATTTAGCCTCATGAAAGCGATGGAAGTACTATCTGAACTGGGGTACCACATCAAGATATGAGAATAAACATAAGAATATTCAAAGTTAAATTGATGATGGTGTCATAAAACTGCTGAAGTGTGTGTGTGTGTGTGTGTGTGTGTGTGTGTGTGTGTGTGTGTGTGTGTGTGTGTGTGTGTGTGTGTGTGTGTGTGTGTGTGTGTGTGTGTGTGTGTGTGTGTGTTATAGCTAATTAAGTTCAGTTTTTATTTTTTTATTGAGTGACAAGTTGTGTTATCTTTTTTGTTCCAGCACCTCATGGCGCTGGAAAGTTTTGTTCTTTTTATATCAATTTTTTTTTCATAATAATCAAAACTGATGAGATAATGTTCGTAGTCACAGTTTAATCATCTGTTGAGATGACAGGCAAAAAAGAAAATATAGGAATATTTTATTTCCAAAATGAAAGCATAATTAAAATGTGTATTTGCTGGATTCTTTCAACCGTGGCGTGTAATCTGTTTTTTCCCTGCCTTACTGATGTTATTTGTTACCCAAAGCCAATTGTCAACCCGAGACTAATACGCAGCTACGAAAAACCACGCTAGCTTTTATTTCACACCATCTTATGTGTTAAAAAGAATCTCCATGCAGTGAAAAAACAACATTTCATTGACATGTAGTATTCAATATGTATCCCTTGTTGTTAATAATAGCCATGCTGCGG
This sequence comes from Antennarius striatus, assembly GCF_040054535.1. NCBI lineage: Eukaryota > Metazoa > Chordata > Actinopteri > Lophiiformes > Antennariidae > Antennarius > Antennarius striatus. The sequence goes on from NC_090791.1 coordinate 14,967,893, forward strand.
AAATGTAGGCATCGTGGGATGTTGTCCTGATACCAATAGCTATCAGCATCTTTTAGGATCTGGAGAATTGTATTCTCATAATATGCTTTGAACCAGCAAATACAATATATTACATTTGGCTGTCCTGGGGGTGTGAAATAGCATAGGTCATTTTTTGAAATTCATATCAGGACTATTTTTTTCTGCTTATTTTCTATTAACATATTAATTCAATCAGCCTAGTCAGAGCTACAGGGGGTTCAAAGCCTATATTACACAAAGGAGAATCTAACAAAGATGTGAAGAAATATAAGAATATTCTTTTGGGAAAAATACACTTTTATCCCTAAGCCTATTCATAAAATAAAAATAGAGTGTGTGTGTGTGTGTGTGTGTGTGTGTGTGTGTGTGTGTGTGTGTGTGTGTGTGTGTGTGTGTGTGTGTGTGTGTGTGTGTGTGTGTGTGTGTGTGTGTGTGTGTGTGTGTGTGTGTGTGTGTGTGTGTGTGTGTGTGTTGGAGAGTAGTCTGTGTGCATAATCTATGTATCTCGCACACACACGTACACAGTCACGATGCATATGAAAGTATCAGCCTGTGTATTTGTAGTGTAATCCCATGTGCACCGTACACAGATATTTTTTTTTAACCTCATGCATTTTAAATTCAAACTATCTAATTAAGCTGCACAAAGATTATAGAAAAAGTTATTTGTGAAGTATTCACTCCACAACACCTTGAAGAAAAATATGGTAGTCTGTCCAGTCTTTCAAATCCTTACAAAATGCTCACACACAAAAAAAAAGTAATCATAGTTAGAGACTTATTAAAAGTCGGAGGATCATTAATGTCATGCTAATGCATGATTATTATGCACCAACTGAAAGCCGAGAATAATTTTTTTGATGGTGATGTGACACACAGACAAGGGGAAATAAATCCTCCTGTCTTCCCGGGGAGAGTGTTTGGCAGTAAACCAATTCTAAGTCTGGCTTCTTGAATACCCAGATAACGCAATCAGACAGTTGCAATATTGCTGTTTTACCACCTGAAGAATTTGAATTTCATTCAACCCCCTCAGAATAGTAGACATGCCAATTTTTTCCCGGAGAATTGGAAGGACAAACACAATGCACCCCGGTGAATGAGGAAGAAGCTTACCAGTGGAAAATAACTGCTTTCAGTGTCTTTCCTGTCTGCCTTCTCAGGATCCATTTTACAATAAGAAAACAGACAAAAGGTTTAATTTCTTCCATCATAACTATAATGCAGGTTGTTCATTCCTTTTATTTGATCTTGCATTATTAAATTGGGAATTAGTTCAGCATGACAATAAAAGGGGAACCTCAGTTTTCATCACATGAATATTTCAACATTACAGAGTCACTTCTTATCTAAATTATACGCTGTCTATTTCTTGGTGTTTTTTTTAAACCACACTCAGGTGACATTTTCATTTAAGACATGAACGGGAATGAAGGACACGCACTCTCTGATTGAGGTTTCATACATTTTAAATTTCCAAAGGAAAATAAAACCACCTTTCATGTGGCTGGAGAACATTTTGCAAGGACTCCTGGGGCTGCCCTACCCATGGATTTGACAAACTACAGGATTAATGTTGTTGTCTGGGGGGACTGGGCAGAGCAGTTAACTTTAAAGCTGTGCTCTGGTGGATATATTCCTAAAATATCAATGAGGTACTTATTTTTTCGTTCTCTTGGACGGAATTTGTGCTCAAAAAAGAATAAACAGTGAGAGGGTTTAAATCTACACAGCCACCATCCAAAGACATCTGTCTTTATCTACTTTTTTTTCTGGTCGGGATGATACCAAACAATTTATCCATGATATAGTTCTTTTTTTTTTTTTACACTGCTGATTATTTAACAGCATCATAGTCTTCACAGACTTTTCCCCCGCCTGGTTATAGCGAGGACGAGAAACCACTCCATAAAGTCTCGATTATATCTGTTTATTAAAATTGAGCAAATCTATGGAGGCGCAGGTCACGTTTCAACACATAGGCCCTCAAACGGGAGTCTTGTTTTTACATCCGACTAATTTAGATCATTCAGCACGCATGTTAAATATGAAGCGACTGCTGTTTACACACTGTAAACAGAGAGCTGCGCATCTGCCTAAGCATAAAATATCGACAGATAAATCTGCTTACGTGCCTGAACACCTCACAAAGCCTAAAATGGAAGACCGGACCGGCACGTTACGCGCTATAATGATCACACTAGTTTATGTATTGATCAAATTTAACATTAAAATTGTGTTTCGTCCTTACCTCGGTTCCTCCAATCTCCTTTTCCTTAATTGCTCAGTGTGTCTCATTCATTCTCGCTTCCCTCCTCACTTGCGTCCTTCTCCTTCTCTCCCTCTGTGGTTTTCTCCACTCTGGTCCCGTCTTCGTGTGGATGCATAAGAATTAAAAATTAATAGCCTGCAACCTTAAAGACAAACCTACTAAAAAATAAGAGGGGGGGGGGGGAAATCCACTCGATTAAAAATGTGATAAAGGCAGTGGAAGAAAATCCTCACGTACGGAGCAGATTTTCACAAAAATGCGCGCGTAAGGGCATCAAAATAAATAACAGCGACGACATCGCTGCTTTTGCTTCAACACAATAGGCTTTAATAACATGCCAGTCAGCCTACTGAAAAGTCGTGAAAACTGAATGGATTGTTAACAAAATTGAAGTTGTAATCGTGTCGTCCGTCCGTCGTTGGTGAGATGGTGCGCATGTGAGCAAATGTGGCACCGTCTCAAAACGTCTGCGCAAGACAAATCAGACTCCCCGATGTCTCGCGTGAATGTAATGACAGGACGCCTCTATTTTCAAACGTACTCCTTCACTACGCGCAGTCTGAAAAAGCCATGAGACGACCCGTTGGAATCAGTCTATACCCGGGCCATCTGCGGTAGCCTCGTACACGTCCTGACGCACCGAGCGGATTACGCGGCTACTCGTTTCCATCTTCGCTGACAAGCAGCGCGCACTCTCATCAGGACCATTATTTTCGACAACTGCAGGTCTGCAGCAGGCCTGCAACAACACAGCGAATTCCTCATTGCCCTTCACAGTTTGGTAGACTTTTTTTTTTCTGAGCAACATAAAATTGGAAAAATGTAACACTGCTTAAAGCCCACCACCTAAATGACCTCGGCTGACTAACGTAACGCCTTTGTTTCTGTCTGCCTGACAGCAACATGATCCACGCTTCCACAAATTGGGGGTTCAGGTACCAGCAGAGGTTCTAGAACTGGTCGTTAGCTTTTGAATTACAAAACTGATTTCTCTGTTGTGATTCTTCAAAATCGTCTGCATGTGTGAATAAAAAACCATTACAGTATACTGCATTCACAGCTGTTAGTATTTTCAAATTGATTGTTAGCAATGTTAATCCCACAGGGGCTTCTTAACATGTTTTTAATTTAAAAAATGTATATCCACATCTGTTCACTAATATAAAAATGGTCTTTAACTGATAAATGGTTTCAAACGGCTAGAATATTTCACAAGAGCTAGAGTTCTGTACTCTACAGCATGGATGAACCCACCATTGACTGCTGTTATGTAAGAGCTGCAATGGAATCATTTACTGTGATGAGAGTCAAATACTCATTGCTGGACTGTGTGTTTCAGGTAATATTTTAAAGGATAATCAATTCTTAGGATGCAACAAGTTTAATACTGAATCCCCAGCAAATAAATCAACAAAGCATTAATTACCGCTTGTGGTAATCATACAAGTTCAACAGCTCATTTGTAATATGAAACGTGTGAATTCTTCTCTGAAGTACAGCATCTTGAATTTAAGTGCATCCCAATGAGATTTTTAAAAAATATTTTGTCATTAGTTTATGAAAACACTTAAGATAAAATTTCTCTTTTTAAAGCAGTCCCAGAATGGGAATGCTTACATACATTTATAAGATAGAAGTTTCCTTTTGTGAACAGGCACAAAGTGCTTTGATTAATTTCTAAAACAACCACTAAAAGATAAGTTGCTGAAGATCCTAGTTGAAGGGGAGCTCTGGGCAGAATGACTGCTATTAGCTGGTAGTTAAGGGGCTCTTCGTTACTTTAAGGGGTTCTTCATTATGGTGATAGCACAAATGAAAACTGATAAATACAAAGCCAGTAGTAAATTCAAACCCTTAAAGCAGTGATTGGCGACTGGTGGCCCACAGGCCGCCAAACTTAATTTTTTCTGCATAATACTAATAGACGTATAAAATGCAATATCTAACAGTTCATTTTACCTCAAGAAAGTAGTGTATCCCTGGGATGCACTTCAACAAAACTGTGCATCCTAACATGATGTGTATGCATCCGAACAGTAATAACAGAATATACAGTAGACGCGTAGGCAAAAATTGAGTTTTGCCAATAATACAATATAGTACAATATAAAAACTAAAAAAAACGTTAATTTAAATAATTTTTATTAATAATGACATCATAACTGTTTAAGTAAAAAGAAAAAAAAGAGTAAAATTATATTATTTTTATCAGAATGCTAAAGCCTGGTAGTCTTTTTTTTTTTTTTTTTAAAACAGTTTTAGAAATAAAGAAAGATGTAATACAGTTTTTTTTTCCATTTTTGCTTTTCACTCAGTAGTTTTCTTTGCCTTTAATTCATATACTGTATTTTCCTATGGACACTGCACCAAGCTGACAGCCCTCTCCACACAAATTTCAGTAACATCTGTCAGTACTATCTCTCTTTTTCGTGTTTAACTTGTGGTTGTTTTTTATTCAATGGGGGTGGCAGCGGCTCAGCGGTAGAGCAGGTCGTCCAATGTTCGAGATTGGTGGTTTAATTCCAGCTTCCGCCCAAAAACACCTGGAGTGTGAGCTGACAGTGGGAGGTGTCAGCTCACCTCCGGAGCACTGCCGTGGCGCCCTTGAGCAAGGTGCCGACCACCCCAACAAGTTGCTCATTTGGGTGCACCACAAAGGAGCTGCCCGCCACTTTACCTCCCCCTGCATGCGTACCTCCCCCTTGTGTGTGCTTGTGTGTTCAGGGACTGTACACACTAATATGTGTACAGTGTGAATTAGTAGCACAAGAGTGTGCCAATGATTTCCCCTAGGGGATCATTCAGGTATGTAAAATTAAATTTAAAAAATGAAAATAAAAAATTATTCAAGAAAGCTCTAATTGTCACTTGGTTTTCTCCAACTTTTGCGTCTTTTTCGGAGGCATGGTGATAATCAATCAATGAATCAATATACCTTTGCAATATTTGAATAGAGCTTAATCACATCAGCAGACATTTTAAAGCACTTTAAAAGACAGACAAACCCAACAGGACCCTCCAGAGGAGGGTCTAACTAACTCCTCACTCTCCCTGCAGTGTGTAAAACGAGCAGACGTCGTGCTGCCGTTTGGTCAATTTTAATAAGGCAGAATCACGCAGGTGTGTTTTGAGATGAAAACATAATGGCAATTTCCAGGTTCGAAATTTAAGTGGAGAAATGGAATAGTTATGAATGCAATAATCCATCGCTTATCCGTGCATCAAAAAGCGCCGTTTCACTAAATTGCAGCTTCCAAGACTGCGTTCCAAGACTCACAGAGTGTGCACTTTTGTATATTAAAGAAACAGTTTTCTTTAATTTCAAGTTGTTTTAAATAGTCTACTAGAGTGTGGGAAAAGGTAATACAGCTATAAGGTGGTTTAACATCAGTATGACAGTGACACACAGTCCAGCAACGAGCAGTCGAGCGTCGCCTCAGATAAGACTACCAATTAAACAAAACAAGATTTAATTAATAAAAGAAGATAAACATCGAAGCTTAAATATCAGCTTCGAACTTCAGATCAGGAAATAACCCGCCCTGTTCAAACTGAGTGGTACATTCGTAATGAACTTAACCAGACTGCTAATTTAATGGAAAATACGGCACTCTGTTTGACTCATAGAACTGATATAAATGTGTTATTTCCAACCATGTTTGACTGTTTTTGTCTGTTAAATTTGTGTGCTTTTGATTTAAAATGCATGTCAATAAGTTGAACATGGACTTTGCTGAAATTTTATTGAGAGGTCAGCTTTAATGAGGCTGACCCATTTATGGATGTGGGTTCTGGATTGATTATTTTATTCCCTTCATGATCACATGTTTTAACATTTGACCAATAGCATGAAAAATAATGATAGTAAATCAAAACAAAACAATAACAACACATGCATATCTAATACATTTTATTTTTTAAATTTGGATCCATATCAGGACCGTTTTTGAGGGGGTGTAGCTCTAATGGAGAGGCATGGCACTGCTGTAAAGTAATACCTAAAGTGGTGCAGATTCAGTAACTAAAACTGATTTTATGTGTTAGCAAAAAAGAAAAAGTTAAATCTAGACAATATCCAGATTCACCATCACATAAAATCGTCTTCTTACAAATACATAATTTCAAACGCTAGGAATGTGTTGATAGAGTCAGGAGTCAGGTGTGTTTTAATTTGACAGGAGGTTTATCTAACAAAATAAAATGTCATCACCGCAGCATCATCATAACATGAGTTATGTTTACACAATAGATGTCGGTCATACAAAACAAAATGCATAAAATATTCACAATCGTCTTTGTTCAGAAGACCAAATAACGACAGGAACTGCTCTCAACAGAAAAAGCAATTGAGAGAAGAGTTCCTACAGAGTTGGTTTAGTATTCAGTCCTGACTCCATCCTCGGTGGAGGCCTGAGAGTATTTACTAATTAAGGATCTAGTTATTACTGCTCTCTCTGATATAGCCAAATAAAGACCCTTTATTCTTATTATATGGGAAAATGGAATTATTAAACAATAATAGGCTACAAATGGACTTTTTTTATTTGACAGTCCAGCCATACCCTATCTGCTCCGGAAGAGATCTTGGCCGGAGGACAAATCTTGCTGCTGACCCCAGCTTTGCAGGATCATGAATTAGATACTGCACAGCACATGCAAGATTCTCCATGGGAAGAGAGCACACAGCAACAATTTCAAGCAGAGCGTTTGAAATATTCCTCTTCAGCTCTCTGAACAGCATGCAGCTTGTAAGTCAGGTTTCTTTCCTGGAGGTATAAATAGAAAACTGTCCAGAAGACATTTTATTCTTATTCCATGTGGCAAAGCAGGCCGGTGTTAATGTACCAAAAGCCATGCACAAATCAATTATTCATAGTTACAATAGTGTTTGTAATTAGCATTGTTCATCAAACACATGAATGGGACTAACATCAGTTCAATGATCGTCAATATTAGGTAAACTCCACCTATTATAGAATATACTGGACAGGCTATAGCCAGAGGTCAGGTGTGTGTGTGTGTGTGTGTGTGTGTGTGTGTGTGTGTGTGTGTGTGTGTGTGTGTGTGTGTGTGTGTGTGTGTGTGTGTGTGTGTGTGTGTGTGTGTGTTTTAGAGGGGTGGGGGGTCACGTCCTCACACAGACAGACAAGGGAGGAGGGGACTCTGGGACAGACAGGGAAAAATACAGGATGAATGCACGAGGGAAACATGGAGTCACGGCTGCATCATAACGCTTTATTGCCTTTGCGATATTGTTCTTGAAACTCCTGTGTTGGTAAAACCCCAATGAACTGAAATGAATGGGAAAATGCAGCGCTACAACAAAAAACAAAACACCCTGCAAGGCATAGTAATCAAAACTCTCCATAACAAGGAAATGTGTTTAATTATATCTAAATACAAGAATTTACTGGTTATAGTACAGTTGTGGATATAGTTTGTCTGAGTGGTGTTGCCATGCATTGCTATATGAAACCTTTTGAGATAACTCTCAAAAAATTGGGAAACCACTAATTTCCTTCAAAGAATTTGATTGTTTTATTCCAAATAAACAGAATATTCTTATTATGTAAGCTTGAATAATTTTTTTCCACTAATAATATTTAGGCATTCTGTGCTAGAATCAGTTCTCAGCAGTAGATGTCACTGGTGCCAGAAGGCTTCTTAAAAAAAAGAATTTACAATTTTATTCACTTATTTAGTTGGAATTGTTTTCCGTTTTAGGAACAGAATATTTCTATTTTTCCTTCTGATGTTGGCTCTTCTCCCTGATGACAGTTATCTTAGATCTTGGGAACCAATAGCCTTTTACCTTCTATACAGTATGATCTCAATATGTCGCTACAAGCAAGTGATGAAGGGTAGCATGTTATATTATTTGTTATGTGATTTGCTAGAATGCTAAAATGCTCACAGATATAATGACATTTGATATTTGCTTAAGGGCAGCATGTTGATGCAGTAGTTAGTTAAATCAACTCAAATCCTGACCCGGGGCCTTTCTGCTTGAAGGTCTGTTGCTAATCAGTGGGAGGTCAGTGTGGAACCAAAGGTTGTGTGACACGATGATGTTTCACTAGTTTAGACAGGCTGACATTGAATCACACATTTAGCTTGCAGTTATATTTTTTCATACCTAGACATAACAAATGTTTTCAGAACATTTTACCTGATTTACATTAAATTACTTCCAGTTCTTATTACACTACCAATGATCCGAGACAAAGATGAATTTATAGATCCATTTAATTTGTAATGGACATAGACACAAATACTGTGTGTCCGCCGTAAGGGAGACTCCATGTTGGACACAATTGCATAGTGTCAGAGAGTTTTATAGGCAACCAATGTAAATACCACTGGTGTTCGCATACAGTTTTACTGCTACTGTTTCAAACCCATTAAATAGGGATTAAACCATGAACACGCTTCTTGTTCTTTTTTTCGCCAAGCCACTGCTGCTCTCCTGGTGACCAGGGCTGGCTGCACTGCCACATGAAATTATTCAACTTTCATATCTCCCACAATAATTGCCCCCAGTGCACAGAGCATGTTGCATTTTTTTTCTCGCCCCTCCGAAAATACCTTTGTCACTTTCTATTATGATGGCTAATTTTGGGCTCTATCGAATGGGGCTCTGCACGCCTTTGCCACTTAGCCTTCTGTCACATCGCACCTACTCTGTTCTACTGCTCTCAAATCCAGTCAATTGACCTTCATGGGCTGTCTGACTCATTGCGCCAATAAACAGGTAGCATAATGTAGTTTGTGCTCCATGGCAGTCACAGACCCTATGAGCTTTTTTTTTAAAGATGTTACTCATGCACACACACTTCGAGCTGTGCAATCTGAGGAGACTGTTTTCAAACAGCGACACCTACTCCACAGAATAGACCCACTTAAAATAAAGGTAAGTGTGACCTGATTTAACCAGGGCTTTGAACCAGAATTTTTTGCCAATCGGTTCGTTTCGAACAGAAACGGAATTATAACGCTTCCGGTTTTGTGTTCCACCCATAAACTGACGTTCCTAAACCGGTCAGAACAAAAAAATAAGGTTCCTGAACCGGTTGGAACAAAAAAAATAAAGTTCCTGATATATACTGTATATATATATAGTATATAGATAGATAGATAGATAGATAGATAGATAGATAGATAGATAGATAGATAGATAGATAGATAGATAGATAGATAGATAGATAGATAGATAGATAGATAGATAGATAGATAGATAGATAGATAGATAGATAGATAGATTTTAAGATTAAATTAATTAAGATTAAATTCACTTTGTTGATCCGTCGGTGGGGAAATTATCTTTTCACTCATTCATGTACATGCATATACTGTATGTGTGCATTTATATGTGTTAATCACAGCTCAATGTTATGTACAGCCCCTGAAGCAGACACAACACTCTAGGGGCCTATAGGCATGCAATTAGTACAGCAGGATAGGGGAGGCAGAGTGATGGGTCGAGACTTCGGGATGCACCCCAAATGAGCAGCTTGTAGGGGGGACAGCACCTTGCTCAAGGGCACCTCAGCAGTGGGCAGGAAGTGAGCTGACACCTCCCACTGTCAGCTCATACTCAGAGGGTGTCTGGTGCGAATGAGAATCGAATCGCCAATGTCTGGGGGATGTCTGGTTTTAACATATCTGTTCTACCGCTAATCCACTGCCGCCCCAATATATATCTATAGATAAATGTGTGTGTATATAATATATACACACACAATGTGTATATATTATATATACACACACACACACATATATATACTGTACATTGTGTATATAAACTATATATATGTATATATATAGTGTGTATGTATATATATGTGTGTGTATATATATATATACACAGTATATATATATTAGATCAATGATTGCGACTCCATCTCATTGCGGATTTTTAGTTTTTAGTGGGTAGTCACGTGATACCGTATGCGCATTCTGTTGGCTGATGGTATCCTGAAGTTTGCTCGGTTCCTTCTCGGACTTCCGTGAGACACAAAAGTGCTTTAAACAGTCTATAAGAGTGTGGGAATAGGTAATACAGATATAAGGTGGTTTAATATCAGTATGGGGAGGGTTCGTAAACGTTTAAATTACCATAAATAATAAGATAAATAGATCGCAATCTCGATCACGGATTCCTCCATCGTGTGTGGTTCCTGGAACACATTAACTGCAGAGAACGAGGTCGCACTGTATATACAGTATCTAAATCTATATAACTATCTATATCTTTATATCTATTAATATCTAATAAGATAGATAGATAGATAGATAGATAGATAGATAGATAGATAGATAGATAGATAGATAGATAGATAGATAGATAGATAGATAGATAGATAGATAGATAGATAGATAGATAGATAGATAGATAGATAGACAGATAGATAGATAGATAGATAGATAGATAGATAGATAGATAGATAGATAGATAGATAGATAGATAGAAATAGTGATATAGATATAGAAATATATATACATACACACACAGTATATATGGGGGTTTTACTGTTCTACTACAATTCATTATGGTTGTATGAACTGGAGCCCTCAGCTCATTTTTTTCCTTCTGTCACATACTGATCAAAAGTCCAGCAATATTCAAAACCTTTTCAGAGACAACATCATAATTACTCTCTTGCCTTTCACAAAAAAAATGATCCAGATAAGTGTTGATAAATGCAGTGGTTAGAATACACAGGAGATGGGACATAATGAAAGGAAACCTGAGATAAGAGCCTGTCACTGCGTAGCCTTTTTGTGTTTTTGTACTAGTGTGTTTAGATGTTGAATAGTTTCATACTGGCTCGGCCACGAGTGTGAAAATTTCAGTCAGTGTTAATTATGATTCTTTTTTCTTCACTTGTGTCCCATGTTTCATTTTTATTCCCAATACAGTGATGTCCTGAATGATAAGACAGACTTTTCCAACAAAGAATCAGCAGCTCTGTTTGCCTGGATATTTCTTGTTGTCGTCCAAAAAAGGAAAAGATGGACTCTTACAGCTGGCATATTTTAATTTGTTGTAGCTCATGTTTGATTAATGCCAATTTTTCCTCATCAGAGCTAATGTTTATGCAGCACCATTATTTACATAACACCTTGCCCTATTTGCAAATAGCTCCCATTTTCGCAGTTATATAGCTTCTTGTTTTGAGATGACAAATTGTCTCTTTTACAACAAAACACATTATATTTTTCTCAACATGTTTTATAAAAGTGCTTATTCATTGTGTTGCATGAAATAATTGCTTTCATAAAGCAAAATTATTTGTTAAAACGACTAATAAAACTCATAGTGATCAGTTATATTAAAAGCTGTGATGCTCTATAGACAAATCAATATTACAGTACTGGGTATGACACTGGTAACACATTCATCAACAAAGTAACGGCATTTCTTTATATCAGTCCAAGTTGTACACACATAAACTCAATATCATATTTATGTAGAAAATAAAAAACATACTGTGGCACTTTCAGTCTTCCGTGCATGCCCTCTATATACTGTACAATGTAATGGAGCAGGAGGCCTGCGGGCACAGATATGAACTTAATGGCAAGAGAGAAAACTGTTTGGCATTTCCAGTAGTAAAAAGGAAAGAATCCAATGAAAATGCTTTAAAAATTCAACAAAGCCCAACATACATCATAATTTCAAGCCACAAAAGCTTTGGTGTAACCCCTTTTATATAGCAATCCTGTGACCGTACACGTTCCCTTCATATCATATCACCATTGGATGGATGTTCGCAGTAGGAATTTCAACATTTCAGACAGTACACCTCTCTATCTGTTTTGGCGCTTCCTTTGTCTCCCCATCTCAATTTTGTTCTCTTTTTCTCTTTTTGCCTTTGCTGTGTCTCTATTTCCCTTATGCAACATGACATCGTCCATTATCTGCTTTTATTACTAATTGGCTTATTAACGCTATGTTGAGGGTGACAGTGAGGGAGAGTGAGAGAGGGAGAGAGAAAGAAGGAGAGGATAGACAGAGTGAGAAAGAGAAAGAGAGAGATGCAGGATGAATATGGATGAGAGGAGCAAGGGAGGGTGTGAGGCTCTGGGGGAGGCGAGCACAGAGTGATTCTGTGTGAGTGAGAGAGAATGGGAGGCCAAGGTAAATCTTTTAAGCTACACAAGTGGTTAAGAGCGGCATGGCAAAATGACGAGTGAAGGGGAAAAAAAGAAAACCATCCTGTAATGGCTTGTTTTCCTTTTTTCAGTTGGCCTTCTCTGTATCCCTTTCTATCCTGCTCTCACCGTCACCACTTTCAACCCAATTATCCACTCTCCCTGGCGCCACTGGCAGCATATGGAAATGTAAATTGCAAGCACTTTTTTTCTAAATTTGTGGAACAGCATTTTTTTTTTTTTCAATTTGTGGAGCATGGGCTGCTCTTGAGGATGGGGAGAGTAGGTGGAAGAAATGGAGGAGAGGACAAACAACTGAAGCTAAGGGACTGGTTTTAGTCTCAATAGAATGTCAATATTGCTACACTATCAGATACACAATTGCACCCACGAATAATTTAGTCACCTCCATTCGATTCCAGCTACAGCCTCTGAAGCCCAAATAAAGACAGAATGTGTGCAGCCGTGAGATCAAAATTTACAAATGACTCGATATCAGAAACATTCGTTCCATTTATGGACATTCTCTCTCTCATTCTCAGAATCACACATGCCAGGCATAATTTCACACATTAAATTTTATGTAGTGAGTCCAACAGTTGAGGTCCACTTCCTCTGTGCTAGAGAGGCTTTTCAGACGGGGGTCTGCATGCCAGCCCTCAGGCTGGTGAAGAGCTGCTAAGACTGAGGATGCGGAGATCAAAAGGTGCTCATCCTCTCCCATCCGTGTGACATTGAGACATGTACGGGCTGATTATTCAGATAAGCATATCTATCCTCGGGGGCGGACTCAAAAAAAAAAATGGAGGCGAGTGTTTTGTTCATTATCATTGAGATCTGGCTTTTTCTCTGTTCACCTCTCTTCTCTCCACATGCTCATATTCCTCCCTCACAGTGCTGATGAAGCCAACTTCTCAAATCTGCAATTTGCTCAATTATTTTCAATTATCCTGCCATTGCTGCCTCGATCATTCCCCTTAGTTGAATTGTGAACAGAAATCACTTGTTGATTGACAGCAAAGGCCAATTAGAGCCAAGACGAAAACTCAAACCCCTCCAGCAATTACTGCTGATCGGTGTCACACAGACATTTCACAGGACTTACCCACACAGAGCCTCGTGAGAGCAAATGTCTTTGTCATCATTTGGCCACCTCATCATCAACATATTCTACATTTAAAATACATTCTTGTTTGGGTAGTTTGCAGAATTATATCATGATACACTTGGTGATGTATTTATAGGCCTGAGGAGAACTGTGTTCATTGTGAGGTTTCAAAGGGAGCACTGAGATAGTATGAATTTCTCTCTACTAAGAGCACCGTGTCTTAGTGCCTTTAGCGCATTAACTTCAAGGTGGTGCTATCTCAAGGCTTTAGAAAAACTCTTCAGAAGTTGGCATAGGAGTCAATGACGAACTGCTTTTGAACACGACAGAGACCCACAAATTCAATATACAGTACCTTTACCAGTTTTTCTGTCTGGTGCGTCTTCAACATTTTTAGCAGGATTATTCGATTGAGGATAAATAGAAAATCAGTTTCTTCGTGTACTTTCATTTATTTTGCATTTGTACTTATTTCTTTTCGTATTAGGTTTTACATGTTGGGATACATGTACTGTGTGTCATAGTCATAAAGTTGGAAATGAAAATTGGACATTGCTTGGTACGGTTTAAAGCTGAGAGGGAGCGGAGTGTGCGTGTGTGTGTGTGTGCGTGTGTGTGTGTGTGTTTGTGTGTGTGTGTGTGTGTGTGTGTGTGTGTGTGCGTGCGTGCGTGCGTGTGTGTGTGTGGTGTAAACGTATGCACATGCTCATGCTTCATGTTTGTGTAATTTTTAGAAAGCTCACTCAAAAGGCCTTTTTAACCATCTGTTCAGTTTCCCTTAATGCTGAAATGAATCTTATTTAAATAAAATTCTGCTTTTCAAAAATGAATATTTAAAGGGAATTTACAAAGAGGGCACAGCATTTAATTAATATTTCACAACTCATGTGAAATGAATAAGGGCAGACAGCCATGACTGGACTGTGATGTTACCACCAATGACTTGTTGGAACAGACACAAATACAAAATCCTCCCTTTTGCTGCAGCAGCCAGTATTTTCATCTGAAGTTATTCTCTCAGATGAGGAGACTGAACTTTCATTTTTCTCTAATCTCCTCTGTGCTGCTCTGCGAGAAAATGTTCTCGCAGGCCAACGTTACTGACTTGGCCTGTTGTTTGTGACAACTGTTGTTTGTGACAAGTGGGTCGCCTATGTAAGCAGCGGTTACTCAAGACTCCTCTAATGACATTATGGGCCTAATGAGCTTTAATGGGAAGGAGATCTTAACTTGCAGGCCTAATTGCATCTGATTAAAGACAATATTAGTTTTACCGCTGGTAAATTGGTTTGGGATGGTGGGTGGAGTGGGGGATTTGGCAGGATCAATGCTGTCCTTGTGGAAATATCCTAAATGTCCTCTGAACGGTGATGAAGAGATGTAACAAACGCATAAGAGCAGAAAGGGCTGGGTTAAGAAACACTCAGTGCGCAGCCAAAGTGTGATGAGAGGAACTGGAAGAGAAGCGATTATATAAGTAGCACTGAAGGGTAACATCTCAATCAAAACAGGATTTGTCTCCAGCCACAGTTTTTGAAATTATTTTTCTTGTCTGTACTTTTTTAGATTGAATTTTTAAAAAAAAAAAATGCAGACAACACCATTACACATTTTAGTAATAGTTGCTCTTCTACCTATCAACTGTTTAACAATTGCAAGTTTCACTTCCCCACAGTGTAACATTTACTACCTCACATTTTGTTTATATTTCTTGGTTTCATTTCTTAGCTTGCAGTTTTTCTGTGAGAATCTGCTCTTCAGCAGAATTTGTCTATTTGTGTGATCTTCAGCAGATAAATCAATATTTGAGAAAACAGTTTGCACTCAGAGCTGGGAAAGCAGCTCAACAAGTGTTCTCATCTATTCATCCACATATCTTCATGGGCTGAAAATGATTAGATCAGATTTAATGTCTAAATTTTCTCTTGCTCTAAATTGCCTGAATCTAATGTCTCCAGTTGAGTGGTGTCTTTCAACAATGTTTGCCTCTTTTGCTCTTGAATGGTGGAGGAGTTATTGGTCTGCACGGATGCTGCTTTTCTTCCTGGGGTAAAAATGATTTTTAACAGAAGGCCTGAACTGCCTTGACTCATAACACGGGTGTGTACAAATACTATTCAGGGAAGGTTTAGCATGGCGTCACCAGAAATACAAGAAGGTTTACAACAAACCACCCAAATCCCCAGTCACAGATGACGAGTATCACTATGGTGGTTAGCAACTTTCACAGTCCTGTGAAAAGCAGGAATTTGATCAATTATTTTGGCTCTTTTTCAGCACAGCATGGAGCGACCGCGTGCCGCCTGCTTTAGCAAGGAACTTCTGTCACAAAAAGGAAGCTGTGGACAAAAAAAAACTTTAAAAGTAGAATGAAAAAAATATGAAAAAATAAGCTAGTGTCTGACTTTATTATACCATCCCATACATGCCTAAGGCAAAATTTATTTCTTAATGATGAAATGAAGGAAACTTGGGTTTTTCTTTGAAAAAATCAAATGGAAATTAATTTTAATTTTGATCTTAATCTGACAGGAACGGTAATAGACTAATAAGTGGACTGTAGTGTACGTATCCTCATCGTTCTTCTCATGTGTGGATAATATGTGAAAATATTTTCTGCATCGCTGGCTAATTGTATGACGGTTCCTTTGGCAAAAACAGCATGAGATGCATACAGATCGCGCTGCTCTGCGGTAATTACACGTCTTTGTTTGGCGACATTATTAACGTACACCTCAGCAAGTTTGCATATGTGAAGTATTCCCTCAGCTATGGATCTATACCCTTTCCAAAAAAAAAACTGACAGGAAAAAAATTAGTTAAAGGGCAGCGCTGCTTGAGGCCATTTTACTCTGAAAGTGAATATAACATAATCTGGAGCAGGTTGGGTGTTGCATCATAAATTAAAGCGGTGAACCAGTCAGGTTCAAAGAAAGAGACCTTTGTGACATAAATAACTCTGCTTGCTAACCCATTAATTGGTCTTTGTAAAACCTGCTTTCATCAACCTTGTGATAACATAATTTAAGAAATAAATTATCTCCATTGAAGTAATTAAATGCAAGTTACAGTACAAACATTCCAACCTGATTTATTGCATATTTTTGTATATTTCGATCCATTCACAATGTAACAACACATTGAGGAAGATATTTGCATGTTACACATTGGTGGTGCAAGTAAATACGTAAACAAAAACAAACACAACTCTCCTTTCCTCTCAATGCCACCATAAATATGAGCTTTGGATCAGTGGTAATTTAAAGCCAGACACAGGAGAGTATAGTAAATTATGTGTGTATGAGGCTTCATTTCCTCCTCTTCTTAAGCACTTGCTTAATTGCCATTCTCACCTGAGCAATTTTTATAATTTCCTTTATTTTTCTCCTCCTCTGCCCAGAATATGAGTCTATAATGAGCTGTGGGTGTCCCCCAAAGCTAAGCCTCGCGCATTGAAATAGGTTTCACTAATTTACCAATTAGTCATAAGATACAATTAGTGTGCAAGTTCCCCAAGTCCATGAGTGCCCCCACCATCGGCCTCCCCACTTTGATTTTTCAATCTCTGCAGTGATCATCACTCCATTACTCATGCTCTCACCCTCCTTCGTTCAGCTTCGCTATGAAAGTGAGGTCCCACCTGCACTTTGGATATTACTCTAGCCCTATGTGCCTCAGAGGGAATCGGGTAGGGAGTGGGAGTGTGTGAATGTGTCTACGTCCACATCTCTGGGTTTCTATTTAAGTGCAGCTGGGAACAGTTTCACTGACCAAGAGGATGAGAATTGGGGAGGGGAGGTGGGGGCATCTGGAGACTCAGAAACTTATGAGAACTGAGACAAGTTACGGAGTAGCAAAGTGAAAGTTTGCTGGAGGTGCAAATCTAATTTATGTTTGGAGAATACTTTGTTGTGTTTCTCTCCTTGGTTTTTGCCCAGCTATTAAAGCCAAACCTGAGGACAAGTGTACAGACCCCCCCCCACCACCACCACCACCACCACTGCAACTATAAATGCAATGATGCTGGTGGTTGTGTTATGCCATGCAGGAGACTCTGGTTGAACAGCAATCAATATGTGAAAGGTCATTTATCAGTGCTTTTTTTCCGTGGAAGGATTTCTTTCCCTTTATGGAAACGTAGTTCTCCTACTCAAAATTTGTTGTAATTGCAGTAAATGTGTTTTCATCAGTGAAAGGTCTTTGCATGCATGATGTGCTTTACATGCCTCCCTGTTGTGAGCCATATAATAGATGTAAAGAATACTTAAATAAAAGGTATTGCATGTGTTATCACATGACTGAGTCCAATGAATAATTTACAGTAAGAAACACACAATTTTTTCTCATAGACCTGATGAGAAAAGGAGAGGGGGGTTGAATTTCATCACGTGTTGTTCTGTCAGCCAGAAGCTCAATATCTGCACATAAAAAAGAAAAAAAAGAAAAGCTTGTGTTGGATTTGAGCTTAAAATGTGAACATCTCTACAAAGAAGAATTAAAGAAGATGCAGAATGTCATAGTGGGCTACATGGTGACAATCTCATTCTCTCATTCACTTCATATACACAAGAAATTTTACCCTAATATGCCTGAGAATTTGTGAGTTATGAATAAAAAATACTTTGTGAAGTCAGTGACCTTTAACGACCAAATGCTAATCACTTCATTCTGGAGTCCAAGTGGTCATTTGTAGCGGATGTAATGAAATTCCCTCAAGGCGTTCCTCTGATATTGTGTTCACAAGTACGGGACGTTCAACTCAGACACATAATGATTCCAACCGTGGCTATTGCCGACACGGAAACATCATAAAATTAATTGATGGCTAGGAGAGACTCAAGTCATTTGAAAACAAGGACGTAAGAGACAAGAAATGCAGATAATTAATCATTGTGGCATTGTCATCCTAAATATCAGATTTTTGAAGACTACAAAAAATTCTTACTGTTTAATGCACGCTGTGTCCACCTTTAACTGACACGTATACAGTTTGTATATATACAGTATATATACTGTAAGTAAGTTTGTCAAAATAAGAAGTGTAAGAAACTATGAAAATTAGAATTATTGTCAAATCACACATATATAACAAAGAAACTGATGGTTTCCATGAAATAATCTGAATTCATCTTCTCATTGAGCAAAGACAGAACCAGGAGCTCTTATGTCGATCGCAGTCACCACAACAGGAAATTCAGTGTAATCACACCCAACATATTTGAGTAATTTACTGAAACAACAATGGAACAGTGTATATTTAGACGTGCTACACTGATGCCATTTAATCCCCAAATAGTAGCAAAAAACAGTGATCATAGGGAGGGAGGGAGGGCTAACTGTGGCGTTCTCTTTGTCTTCTAAGCTTTCACACTGTTTATTAAGTACGACTGGCTAGTCACTTCCAACAGACATGTGTGAAAATTAGAGCACAGATTACACCCATTTTGTCTTGTTAAGACGTACTGAGCACCACACATTGTGACTCTCTTGTGCAGAATGTGTACACAGCATCATCAGATCTATCCAATGTTTAAATCTATAATGCTCGAGATTTCAGCTCTGGTTGATTTGACAACACCATCGGTAATACGAGCAGATTTGATTGAAGAAGTAAGCAAACACTCTCCAAGTAGAAGACAAAAACCTGAATCTTTTTCCAGCACAGTCAAACAAGACCACATCATTTGGGACTACAGAAGTCAGTCAGTCATTGCAGTGATAACATAATTTCACGTCTGTGGCACAAGTACTTCTCTACATGGAAACAGAACAAAGTTAGGAGTTAGTTACTTGGCTGACAAGTAGGAGACGGCTGTTCATCCAACAGTTCAATATGGCTGCTCATTTTTGCTCTGTTTACTTCTTGCAAATAGTTCTGCAACAAATGAGTTTATAGGCCATTTACAATGAATGCTCATTTATTGTAATTTATTTTTGTTTTATTTAAATATTTGCTGACTTGTTTGCGTTTGGTGTACACTCAGTTTATAAAGATTTGAATTACAGACAAAGTATATAATTGCAGCTTCAAATGGCTTTCTTTAAACTGGTTGAATATCTGGTAAGGAAAAAGTTTTGATTTTTAAAGCAAAGGTTTAAAGGTAAGAAAAGTGAAATAAAGTGTTGAATATTTTGAGAATGTCAAACTAGTTCTAGCAGAAGACAAAGCAGATAGTGAAGTCATGTTTAGATCCAAATAACCCAGATCAATAACTCTTCTGCAAAATGTCAAAACACAAATAATACTTCTTTCATGTGAGAATAAAGTAAGAAATAAGTGTCATCTCCATCAGAACAAGCTGTTCTCTGAGTCGGGAGAAGAACAGGACTCTATGTTCGGCTAACTGTCAGACACATTACCAGGGACTGTCAACAAAGGCCAAACATGAAAAAAAGATCCAAAGACATTTAATAGCTTTGCTGCTACTGTTTACTACAGTGCAGTCCCAATGACATCAGTCCACACATTACTGCTGGATGTACTACCATAATATTTTACTGACATGTGATTACATTTAATTTAGGGGGGATTTTTTTTTTGAGAGAGAGAAACTATTGAACGATTTTCCAGTCATTTGTTACATGGATGATGTGACCTTTTCTGAATCTGTAATGTAAACTTAAATAGTTTTTCTCCCGACCATGGTCTGTGTGTCTCAGATCTTTACTGAGTGATCCCAAATCATTCTGAGACAGTAGTGATTTCTAAGGCGAAGGATCAGATGGTGGCAGTGGTGTCTACATCATCACAAACGGATCCAAACTTGTTTTGGGGTCTTTCTATTCAGTTTTTTGTTGCCCAGTTGCGTGGATTGGAAGGATGACTTGGATTGATGATGTCTTGTTGTACGAAACGTCTTTCATTGATTGATGATACTGTATTGTGGACAGGCCTCTGTTCTCCACATATCTTAATACTGCCTTGAACATTTCTCTTTGTGTCTGACATGCAATAACTTTTAATTTTGAAAGTCCTTGATTATGATTAAGTTTGATTCGATAACTAGAGTTCTCTATATAAAAAGGTGCATTATAATGAAATCTGTGTGTTGTGTCTGGTTCGTTACTATTGCACACTACAACAGAGCAGAGTGATTATTTTGCGTATGGATGTAACATTATGTACTTAATCAAATTAACTTTTGAGGATACAAGGTGAGAACGGAGTGCTCTGAGGCTTCTTGAGGGGTGAATTATAGTTTCTTGTATTTTTGACGAAAAGAAAGACATCCAATATAAATAGTAAACAAGATAAAATTCTCTCTGATAGTCTCTGATAGTCCTCGGAAAAAATATTTGTTTCCAAGGATGTCTGCAGATCACGTTTTCCTTGTATTTTTCTTCATTTATACGACGTCCCTGTAGCAATAAGATGAGATCCAGAGATCTCAGGGCAGCAGCTCATGGTCTTGAGCACAGAAACTGACATGTTGGCTGGTTTTGACTCACCAAGCACAAGTCACTATTAAAGTTAAGACACAGTCTACATTTGTGGGTCTTAACAGAAGTGTTAATTTAAAATTTTCTTGAGTTATTGGGTTTTACCCATTTTTCTAAAACCTTGCAGACATCTTAAAGGTGAGCATCTGATGGGATTGACATGAAATTCATGTCACTTCCTTGTAATTTACCAGAAGAGTTCATGTGAAACAA
Source organism: Antennarius striatus (assembly GCF_040054535.1). Taxonomy (NCBI): domain Eukaryota; kingdom Metazoa; phylum Chordata; class Actinopteri; order Lophiiformes; family Antennariidae; genus Antennarius; species Antennarius striatus. The sequence continues at coordinate 14,989,102 of NC_090791.1, forward strand.
TTGAGACTCATAAATTTAAATGTATGAATGTTTTGTTTTGTTTTTTGCTTTCCCATGGTATGTAATTTAAATGTTGGGTTGAACACTTTTGCCAGAATGGCGCCGGGCTAACATCAGCAACTGGTTAAAGTATAACTTTTTTGTTTCATTTTACTTCTTTATTCCATATAAATAATGTGTTGATCTTAAAATTATAATAAACTTTTCTTCCCTGTAAATAATCTGTGATTGGTTCAGTCTTTCCAAGTATTTTTGAATTGCACTTGAGGTATTTTCTGTTGGGTTTTTGTTAATGACATAATCTTCAATAACAGACAAAGTTAGACAATCCCGTTTTTCCAGGGGATGCTCCTGGCTCCAATCTAACCTACAGCTGAAGAAATAATAGCGTGATTCACTGGACTAATCACATTAAATGTAATTCTATATATGAAGCTTTTAGGCAACCGGAGTCATGGATCCTTCCTCATAAAATCTAACTTAAATATCTTATAAATCAACTTTTCGTATTTGTTTCAGTGTAGGAGAAAAGGTGGGTGTTGCCATTGGCTGGTAGGAGGCTAGGTCACACAAAATTTGTACTTGATATTGTAAAATCAATGAAGATCGTCAAAACAATCGTATGTGCATTGCTTCCAGCACATCTAAGAGCAGGAAGGACCCAGGAGAATACAAAGATTCTGAATTTTCACAAGTTTTTGTACATCTCCAGATTTGAAACTGTTCCTTTTATTTTGAGAACTTTTAATCCGTTGATATTAAGGTTTAATTAAAACAAATAATTTACTCAATTGAGCAGCACAGCAGCTTGAGTGAAAAGAAAATGTTCCATCCCATTGGTGCAAATCTGATATGAATATGCATTCACTCACTTATCATTCACTTCACAGCGTCTCTGACAATTCTTTATCTCGGTTTCCCTCTCGTTCCTGTTCTCTCCTCTCTCTCTCTCACTCACTTCCTCTGAGGTTCATTCCCTTCATGCTAATGGATAACCCCCCTCCACATGTCTATCTAATCAAAAATCAATTAAAAACACCTCGCCGTCGAGTCGCCATTGCCGAGCCCAGGTTGAGGGTGGAACAGAAACGCTTCCCGTACTATCTCCCTCTCACAGCATCTCCCTCCCTCCCTCTTATTCTCTGCCTCTCCCTCCTTCGTTCTCTTATGGTCTCCCTGTCTTTCCCCTTTAAGCTCCGCCCTCCTGTCTACTGGAAGTTGGCAACATGATTTACGAGAACGGAGAACTTAATTTATATATTTTTTTCCTCTTGCATCCTCTCATTTATTTATTAGATTTTTCTCCCCGCCGCCTCTTCCTGTCTCTGGCGTGGAGGGGAAACGGAGGATAGAGGGAGAGAGGATAGGATTAGATGGAGAGTGGTCTCGGGGCAGACCAGTAGACTGGCAGGCCTGCAGACATGGAACAGATCTGTCCCACACTTAATGGCATTAGTGCCGTCCCTGAGAGGGGGAGGGGAGTCCGGCAGGGAGACAGGCTAACATATTAAAACTGCTTCCATCCCAGACGCTTGTCTACTCCACTCAAACTTCTGCTCGCTTTCTTTCTGGGAATATTTGTGTGTTGTTTGATTTGGTATGTGTCAGACATTCTCTTGAAACTAAAGTCTGAACTTCAACTCTCTTTTCCATTTGATGGATGCTGATCTGAATTCATGGTATTGTCACGTTGCTCATGTTGCTCCCACACGATTAAATCGCAAATAGTTACACAGTTAAATTCATACAGAAAATTTTGTCTCGTGTTGCGTCAGGAAAAGCTAGCATAGTCCTGGGTCGACAGTGACATCTCTGTCAGCCTTGTCTAACTGGATAAAACCACAGCCACCTCTTTCTCTACACCCTCTGGTTAACTCATTGGAACGTTCTCTGTTCCTGCCTGGATTTTGCACATCCTACAGATCTGTGTGACTTTGGTGTCATCAGTGCTGCATTGCTGAATGTCAGCAAACCATCCAAAACGAGATCCAAGCACCACGACATCCTCAGAGGATCAAATTACCTTCTGTAAACTTGTTGAACAGTGCACTCATACTACACACTACTACTGTTCCAGGAGCATTGGGGACATTGCATACGGGGAATGGACAAGAATGAAAGAGATAAAAAGGTAAGGAAAGACATTGAAATGTAGAAGATTTGAGTCAGCAACCAAAGGCCAGGGACAGAACAGAGCCAGGGAAGACAAAGAGGATAGAGCTCTGAGTAAATATGCACATATCAAGTGTAGGAGGCCATGGAGCGACCGGGGGAGAGAAAGTGGCAGGGGATGTAAGAGGACACTGACAGACAGGTGGAGCCAACATGCTGTGTCTTTTGATTAATGGAGCAGAGAGCTAGTAAATATACATGGACCCCGCCCTCAAGCGCTTTCAGCTGTCTCAGCACAGCCATGCATAGATAGATGGGGGGAATTTTTTTTTAACCTCACCTTTAAGAAAAGGTTAAGTCACAACAATATTGTTCCGGATCAGGAAAATATTAGCAATACTTCCCCTCTGTCTCATGATTTGATTTATCCATCTTCCGCCATGCTGGCTGAGGAAGAGGAAGAGGAAGAAGAGGAGGAGGAGGAGGAGGAAAAGGGGTGGTGAAACAGCGACAGGAGAAGATCAGCAGACACAAACAGCCTGGGGAGTGTTTTCTCTTTATCTGTGTGTCACAAAGGCCACCTTGGGTACAGCAGGTGTGTCTGGGAGAAAGCTTTAGAGAGAGCTATTGATCCTAGCGAGTACTCCTACTGTATATAGCCGAGGTCTACCCACATCCTCACACCCTGAGGAAAACTATACAGGAACGGGCCATGCTAAAGGTCACCCTCTGATGGAGACAGCGTGCTGCAGCCAGCTCTGCATACCTATTTAGTGTCTTAACTTCCTTGGAACCTTATTTCTCAGTCAATCCACACTGTCACAGACTTTCATTTCAGAGTGAGAGGAACAACAATAGAGCATGACTTGAGTGTATTATTATAATAAGAGTTTGTTTAGAGAATACAAAGCACATAAATACAATATGGAGCACATTGATAGAGTAGCTACAGTTAAAACACTAACTGGATGTTTCAGTCACGCATTTAAATTGATGCACTATTGAATTGCAGAACATGAATCTCCCTCCTCCTTCTCATGATTCATGTTTTTTTTTTAAGTTGCACCCTTAAATTTTGAAAATTTTGTTGGTCAAAAGAAAAATAAATTGCTTCCTGGAAAAATTAACACAGTCTCATGACGACTTCTACTTAGAAATAAGAAATATTATCTTTATCCTTAAAGCACTTTTTCTACACCATTTTATAACAAAATCATGTAATTATAATTACTATTGGAGATAGAAAAAACCTGTGTCATATTTATATTAACTGATGAAAATAGAAATGCAATTATTGAAACAAATTAATCTTACTAAATGTATAATCTTGTCTACTTCTCTATTAAATTATTGTAAAAATATATATATATCACAGTGCCTTGATTAAATTTAGAATTTATGAAGATGCCCAGGGTCACAAAAAAATACTCACAATGAATAAATATGGTTTGTACACTGTTTATCCTTAAAAACAGGAAACTGAATAAGCTTGTTGGAAACCTTGTGAAGAACAGATGTATCTGTTTGCTCTGGGGTTAATTGGTGATGGGAGTGAATGTCCATTAAATGTAATCTTTTTTTATCTAACGCTCAAACCACAACTTCAGAAAATTGCCCATCGACGAAGATATCATCCATCATCCCCCTGACAGTCTGCCAGAATGTTCACAGATAAATTTAGAGGTTTTTCAAGTCTTACCTGTCTTTGAAAACCAGACAATCATAAACACACGTACAGTAACAAGGAACACACTCATATTTCTTATCTTGTTCAGCACATCCGGTGTGTAAGAAAAATCTTTTTCTTTCCTCTTTGCCTGCTACGACTCACTCTGTCAACAGCTGCCTTTTATCCAACATTTTTTATTTCACATCTTGATGTCTTCTCTGTGTCTGAGTATTTGTGTGTGTCTGAGCTCCTCCACCCCGGCTCACCTCCTTTAAATGTATGCCATGATCCACCCAGAAATGTGAGGTCTTGGTTTAATGAAATAGTGCTTTTAGAGTTGATCTGAGGACCTCAATAGAACACTTATCGCAGCATCAACAGTGCTGCAGAAGAAAAAAAAAAATCTGCCTTAATCGGATTGCTGAAGCTCTCAGAGGTTTTCTGCACATGGGTTCCTCTGCAGCCTGCTGGGCTCCAAGGACAGACTGGGCACCGAGGCTTGGCTGCCAGTCCAACTAAATAGCCTGTCTGATAAAATACAGAAGCCCACTGGTATTTTTATGCAGGGCAGGATGAGTCTATGAGTAAGATTATATTAATTAGAGCTTTTGAATATGTGATTCAATCAGTGTACACTACGCACAGATGGATGGAGAGGCATCTTTTTTAGACCAAGACTACTCAGTTATTACAATATGAGTCGAGGCGCACATGCAGACTCACACTGAAATTTGCTTTTGTTCTCTTTCTCTCACTGTACACCTACACATCAGTCCACACAGGAATTCATTTATCAGTGGTTCACTGTGCCCTGAAGCAAGCTGCAGCAGACATTGATCAAACTGACTTCTAACATGAAGAAGTTCAAAGTCACAGTCTTCCAATCCCTTTACTGCTAGAAGCCTTCCACCGGTGAAATAAAAGAAAGCACACACACATATACAAACACACAGACAAGATTACATCCTGCTGTGTGTGTTGTAGCAAACACCCAGATTTCACACCCCGTTCACACATTGCATCAAAACGCACATCATGCTCTTAACAGTTTGACCTAATATTCAAACACGGCTCGTATTTCACTTCACTTTCACTCGATATCACTTTTTATTCTCCTGATTCTCTAATTTGTTCTCACAAATTGCTTCATTTGTTCCATCAAATTCATAAATCTTGTCCTCAATTTATTTTATTCACACAATGAAAGTCCTCCTTAGTATAATCAACATTGTTCTTGTTGCCAAACAATCGTGCTACAGACATTTAGATGTTTTACTGCTTTGTCACATTTTCTGCTATTCAATTAAATAATAATAAGGTGTCTGGCAGGGCTTCAGCTCATTTTACAAGATAGCAGGTTAATTCTGCGGAAATACAGAAAATGCCAAAAAAAACCACTAATTTGGAGCAGTTTCAAATTCACCTGAGCTACTTTACCACTGACATTGAAAATATCTCTTCGTGGTTCAGATAAGCTCTCAAAACTACTCAAAGAATAACAGAAGTCTGTGTTCCTCCTCCAAATGATACAAAACCTGTTTGGCTTCTGCAAAAGTCAAGGAAATATACCATCTTTTTTTCACATCAGCTCCAGAGTTATTAGCCTTTGTTCCAACTGTTTTACATATTCAGCTTCCCTTCCAGCCCACATCGATGTTAATGCACTCCCACACAAACAGATCGGTGTGAACAGGGCAAACATATTTTCCATCGCTCTGTCTCATTCTCGCTCTCTCTTGCACACGTGCATCGACAGACAGACACACACACACACACACACACACACACATACAGACACACACACATACACACACTGGTGTTTCAAGGAGTTGAAAAAGTCTGCCTGGACCATCTGGGGCTGAAAAGTTGAAATCTGAAATTCTTCAAATCTCTTGTGAGAATGTACCTTTACTCTTGTTAACAAATTATTTTGTTTCCTAAAACGGTTTAGCTTTACAATCGCAGAATCACTAGAATATTTGATTAAATGATAGATATATGTATAACAACCCTTTAAATTGTCTCTATTTGAGCTGGAGTGTTTGTTGCTCTGTTTTCATTGAATGTTGGAGAGACTGACGTGGAATCCTGCTGAGTAATGCTGTCACCCTACATATGAAGCTTTGTGAAATGTTTTGTAAAGAAAAACGAACGTCCCAAGAATCATCAAATATTTATTAAATACTAAAAATCCAACACGAATCTAAAAAAAAACAAACAAAAAAAACACAAACACATCATTCATACATGGATAGGCAGATGACAAGCGTGTCAAACTCCTTTCTCACCAATTTGTAGGTTTTTATGAGTCACATACTATCTCCTGGGGGAACAAACAAATGCAGTCTATAAACTCTTGCAACATTCAAACCACATGTCGTGAGAATAATAATAGATATGTCTGTAAAATGTGCCAACACACTCCATTGACCTCAAATGGTTAACAGTAATATTGAGACAGTCGCTCTGGGCAAAATTAACATCAGATCCTCTAAGAAATCTCAAACCCATATGGCACTGGTGTTAAATTACCACTTTAATATCTGCAATTATGTATTTACATTTATTGTGATTGTAAAGTAATTCTCCTTCTCAGTTAGAATTTGAAATATTTAGACTCAGGCGAAACATAATCTTTTGTGTCTTGCTTGAATTTATTTCAGTGCTTAGAAATTTCAATTCCTTCTCAGAAATGCTGTCTAAATGTTCTCCATGTTATTAAAATGGCAATGTAAAAATGTTTAAGTAAACGTTAAATAGACATTATCAAGAAGTTATTGTCTCTCACTCTACACTGATGAAAAACTGATGATAAAAGTGGTCCAGTTAACAACAGTTCTTGGGTAACAACAGCTTGGACTCATCACTTAAGCGAAAACAGCATTCCAATCCGTGTGTTTTGAGATGTTCAGACAGATCAGAGAAATTCTGAGAAAATAATCCACTTAGTGGTGGGTGGATAGTTTATGCAGAGGCGTACGAGCAGATTCGGGTGAACTCAGAACCACAAGGGGGCTGCAGCTGAACTCACTGATCTTGCATAAAAGATGACGTTAACCAGCCCTACCTACTCCTTCAGCTTCTCTACATTCACACATAATGTAGGCAGTAACATGAGTTCTGTCAGTTGGGAATAAAATTATTTTGGGAAATCTTTTTAGATTTTTATCTTTTTCAGAATGGATTCTAGTTAAATGGCAGTCCCAAAATGCTAATGTCAACACACAGATATATACCACTGACTCAACATCATTCAGTCATTGCTTTTGTAAAACCCACACGCCTTACAGGCAACATGTGTACCTACATTTATAAATGGACACACATACACATACAAGCAAGGGTTTTTTTGACTCTCTAGCCACCACCTTTCATTGTGCTGGATCAGCTGAAACAGGATCCATTCCTCAGATCCCGCAGTACTTCTCACACATACTGATGTAGCCTGATCTCCTGTCAGTGAGACGGTCTGCAGGGAGCGGGTTTGGAGCTTACAGCACGGCCTCTCGAGACAATATCAGCCAGATGCTCAAAGAGCTGGAGAGCCAGGAAACAACAGCCACAGCAGACATTCAGGATATTATGGGGCCAGGGATTTTACACTGGACCCTTGCTACTTTTTATGACATCACCACAAAGCTCACGTCTGGCAAGTCACCAGCATTCAAACGTGAGATGAGTGCAGTATCGTGATACGCCTCGAAGCACAAAAATGCATGCTAACCCGCTCATGCCCACAAAAGGCTTATACACACTCTTAGGTCCCTGTGGCAATTGTGTCACAACAGTGGGCATGAAAACAAACTGTGTCAAAGCAAATTTACAGTACAAAAGCTGAGTGTCACTGCATGATGGCTTTTAAATGGATGCCTATAGCTACAGCTCAGACTCTGCAGCGGCTGACTCTCAGTGAGTAAAAAAAAAAATTGTTTCTTTTTCTGTGGCATTTCTTCACGCTCACAGACATGTGAAGTCATAACGCAGGGGTGTAAGTAAAAGTAAGTCTATTTTGTCATTAGGTGAATCATTCATAATACTCCATAATAAAATTCTCTGCCCATGCTTTGTGCAAAAGGTCTGTTTTCTTTATACAACACAGCATATCGTTAAAATACCAGCACAGTTTTATCTTGCTGTGACAATGTTGTAGTCATCTCTTCGTGCAATTTGTTGTTCTCCAATGAGGTAGACGCAATCCACTGTTTGCAATACAACATAGTCCACTCTCCTCCTTTTTTCTTTTTCTTTATTACTGTCTTTATATAAGAATGTATACATATGGAATATTGTGAAATTGATTGTTGCTCTATTCTGTTCAGTGTGACCTTCCTCCCATTAATCTCGTGCCTGCAGAAGAAGCTGAAAATCTATCTGGAGCCCTTGCTGCAGACAATTGTCTGAAAGGCCTGTTCCATCCAAATTAAATTAGAATCAATTTGGAACATACACAAGAAAAAGCATCATTAGATCAAGAGACATAAGTAAAGAGAGGGACAGTGAAGGAGACAGAGAAGGGAAGAAGCTGATGACTCTCTTCCTTGCAATATCAAGTCATCAAATGACATTAGAATGAATGAATTTTGGTTTGTTAATTTTTGTCAGCTTTTAAACTGACTCTTACTTTTGTGCCCTTGAACACAAGTGCAGCATGCACATACATGCATAAAACTCACATCTTTTCCAAATTAGTGCTCGTCTCAGCCTTGAGCCTACAGGTTTTGATGTAGGCAGAGGTGCAACAGTGGAGGGGGTGGTGCAGGAGAAAAAAGGAGAAGGTAGGAAAATGAGGAGGAGCAGAAAAGAGAAGGCAACATTGAGCAATTCGCATGGGCACAGTGTGACCAGGCTCCGTGAGTGAGAGCAAGACGGGTCTGAGAGGAAAATGAAAGGCTGTAGGAAAGTATAATAGAAGAAGAAATGGTGTATTATTGTGAAGCTGAAAGCGGGTCAGCGAAAAATGGAAATACTAGGTGGTTGATATGCCTGTCACAGCAGCAAAACTATTGATATGAGTCAGGAAAAGCTTTAGGTAAAGAACCCAAAGAGGAGCCAGTTGGAGATTAGGCAGATTTAGTCAACAGGAGATGAAGAAAGACTTTGAGAGAGTACATTTAAAAGCAAACGAGGATAGGGTAGGCGGATGATATAAGTAATTTCGAAACTGATGCAGTTTGTAGGCAGGAGAGACTCGTGTGAGGGGGTTGAGGCAGGAAGAGAGGAGATACGGTGTGAAAACAGAGATACAGAGAAAGAAAGATATGAGAGGAGGTGAGATAGAGATAGATAGGCCAGCCTGGAGTGAGACAGAGTTATCGGCCGTGATCGATCTGGCCGGCTGATGCCAAATGGGGGGTGTAATGATGGGTAATGATAAGAGCCCGGACAGGGAGCGCGCGCGTGTGTGTGTGTGTGTGTGTGTGTGTGTGTGTGTGTGTGTGTGTGTGTGTGTGCGAATTTTAATCCATGGCCACAAAGTCGCTCACATTTTCATTATTAGAGCCATGTCATCGCACCTCACAGAGAGAATTTAAAACCCATCCCATAATAAGAGGTCTTTTGTGTAAGCATCACAACAATTAGAATTTGACCATCTCAAGCTTTCTCTCCACGTCCATCTGTGTGTTTGTGACTCAGTCTTTGTTCTCCATCTTCACTCCTTCTTTTCGCCCTCTGTCCCTCGCCGCTCTGCAACTTTCACACCCATCATGTGTCCCTTTCTTTTCCCTCCACGGTAACTTTTTCACTTCTTTCACACCCAACACAAATCTCATTGAATCTGCTCATCTGATTTTCAAATCAACATGTGAATCAGTTACTGCCGGTGGATTCTACAACATTTCAGTTGTTAATATACATACCAAACGATACAAACACACACACGGATATCATGATGCGACAGCTTTGTCTGCATATCCTTGGCAGACCTGCTGACTTTTAAACAGTTTCCACAGCAACGTGAAGTTAGAATGAGGAGTTCTGTTATGGAATGACTAGCATTACCACTGTCTCTCTTTAGTATTTTAAAAACCCATCAAAACAGCTTTAAGCAGCCACTGCGTTGGCTAATGATGTAAATGAGGAACTGCTGTGCTCGGATAGTGATGTTGGAGTGTGCAAAATCACAGGCTGGCAAAATGTTCATAAAAATCCATGTCCTCTGCCATCATTTAATAGATGGGAAAAAAATTGTGAGAATCACTATTGGAACCCCGAATCCAATTCAAATGAGTTGTTTAGAACATCTTTCAGAAATTAGTATTTTCTATTTGACTATACAGATCATGGTAACTCACAAGCAGACTGCATGAGTTAGGAGTGGAATATTCAAATGCATTTCTATCAGTGAAAAACATGCACTATGTCCTTTAAACTTAATTACAATATTTACTCTGAGATTCTAATAATGGATTGATAGAACAGTGTAACTGCTATCTATAAAGGTAAATAAAGTGGGGATGAAAGTGTTCTCAAGAGCTGGACAGAATAGTGAGGATGAAATATGTATCAGAACCAAATAAGGCAAGAAATCTGTAATCATTACAGGAATTTTCCCTCATAAAAATATATGATTAACTTTTTGACACGTAAAATTAAATTATGATGTAATAAAATAATAATATATCAAGTGTATAAAGTTTGATAAAAGTTAATTCTACTGTAATACTAAATACAAAAAAGTGGTCAAGTGAAAGTTCCAGCACCAGAGAGGCTAGGCACAGATGGTTCCCTGAGAGGGGCAGTATTTCTTGACCACGTCAGCTAAAAAGAAGAACTTAAAATGATTACGACCTTAATTTCCTGTAAATGTCCTGTATAATGACCAAAGTGTTTAGTAACTAAGCATGACAGCAGTCACATACTCAATCTGGACCATGAGCTGATCCTGCCATCTGTGACTTCGCCCAGTCTAATTTTTGTCTATTAGTAAATGAACTTCTTACAAAAGTTAATTCAGATAGAATCTTTTGCAAACAGTTTATTCACAATCTATTCAGACATTCACATTCATCACTTATTAGTTGAAATCATCTCTGGCTGTTCATTCAGATTTCAGCTGGGCACATCTACCTTACAGTACAGTGACGCACCTTCACTGTTAGCCTTTAAATGATTAATTATAATTTTTTTCAACACAGCAGTTATAGCAGGTTCTTGTTTGTGTTCTTCTTTTTTTTAACCATTTCTTTGTTGGCCTTGTCAGCTTTACCCTTTTCCACATTTTGTCTTTTTTACACAGAGCTTCTTTTGTTTTTGTGTTACTTTGTCACTGCACCAGCTGGATCAATGTACAAATCTAGTTGTGATAAAATGTCTTTCAAACCAGAACGCTCTATATTTCATTTCATTTCTGCTGCACTTGGCCCACACTCATAATTTCCATTCAGTTAAGATTGTGATTGAAGGTCTTCTGCCATGAGCAGCGTCTCAGGGTTCAGTTACTGGTGTTGGTGTTGGCCGAAGACTTTGCTGAGGATGATGAGGATGAAGATCCTAATAAAGTGATGAGGTTGGTGAGTATGTGAAGTTCAGGCGTTGCTGTGGAGATGGAGAGAATGTTTAACATTGGTTTGAATGTGGGTTTTCGCAGGTATTTGAAGACTGGTTCATATGGATAATTATAGTAGGATAAGGATGAACATGGACTTTGGAGTGAGCACTGGCCAGGCTACGCCTAGGCTGACCAAATACGTTCAAATATCTAGGGTGAAGCCAGCAGGGGCTGGAGGAAGGGAAGACTCACCAGAGGGAAGAGACGTTCCTGAAGGCTAGAAGAGGAGAACGGTTGCTGTGCCCTTGGGGAGCTGTTGTTGACAAATGTTGTCAGAGTGACACAGTACAGTGTACTCTCCACCACACACCCCAGGACAATGGGGTTGTGGAGTGCATCATGTGCAGCTAAAGAACACAGTGCAAAAAAAAAAGAGAAACAAGACTATTAATATGATTAAAACCCAATGATGCAGAGCTCCATGGTACAGAGAGCAGAAATCTTCTTTAATTGTACTCTTGTGTAAATGTAAAAAAGCATTTTGTGCCATTCAAAATTTTGGATGTAGTTTCCCAAATTGTATTTAAATTTGAGCTCTTATATGCTTAGAAATATGTGAAGCAGTCTTTTCTCGACATTACAGCAGTGAAAGTTAAAAGCAACTTAACAGATAATACAAGTCTAAATGGATCCTTCCTCCCTTTGCAATTATACATGAAATAGCTTGTGCTTGCATCTCACGGACGCACAACCACCCACATATGGTGCTGTCACAGGACTGTGAATACAGGCCTGTTTGTGTTTTCTTTCAGAGTATGCAGAAGCTGCCATCTAGTTAAAATGTGCTTTCTAAAACTCAAAAGCCACAGAGGATGCAGCTCTATTGAAAGAGATGCATCAATTTTCCATTTCATGCAGGATGTTACATCCATTAAGCCTTTTTTAATCAAAATAATATAGTCAAGGACATCAGTCAGACAAGTCTCAGACGAGACAAGAGGCCAGTTCCAGACAAAGATGTTATTAAATCAACTACCATTATATGTCACTAAACCACAAGCCAAATTGAAATTCTAAAAAGATTCATGTAACTTCAATGCACAGTAGTAAAACCCATCATTAGCTGCCTGTTAATTTTTCTATATGTGCTAAAACAGATTAAGTCAAATGTTTGTTTTTTTCAAGTATTTAACAGAATAAATAAAATTCCTGGAAATGGCATGGCGGTTTTTTTTATGAGCATTTTCCTGTTTGATCTGCAACTATATTCAAAAAAAGAAATCACTTCAACAACCAAACTGTCTGTTTGAGTCACATTATATCATTATTTGATTTGTCACAAGTTTTGTACAGTTAATAATTCAAATGATGAAAGCCTGCTGTGGAGCGAATATAGGCGACAGCAAACAGACACTGCGTATCGGCCCATTATCTCTTCTCCGGAAACTCCTTCTCACAACTTTACAAACTGTGCCTAAAAACATTCATGTGGACGAACTGGCAAGTGAGCATGAGGAAAATAAATGAGAGGGAAAGGCTGCTTAATGAGAAATGCTATTTTTATTGCTTTGATGTCTCCCATCTACATATGCACACAGTTTGGACAAAAACAAATTAGAGATGTCGAGATGCATCCCGAAGACATTAAAAACATATTATCACTATGACCATTTGAGACTGTGTCCACACACATGCACATGTAGTGTGAGTGTGTGTGCATTTCAAATTCAGAAAAAGTATTCTTAATGTATTTCTTACTTTGTCCATGCTGGCATTATGAATGCACATAACTGTGAGCTTTTGTTCTGTATGGCTAATAGCAGACAAAATATCAACATAATGACAATATAGTTTCTGCACGACTTGAGGAGTCAAAGGCAGAACAACATGATTTATTTCCCCATTGGCAATGTATAGAATACAGATGACTGAAACTATAACATCAAAGTGGTGGTGTTGAGCATATACGGGCAAATCTTTAAGCACTTTTTCTTCTTACTTTTAATCTAGGAGTCATCGGAGAGGAGACGACGACGCAGAACAAGAGTCCTGCAGAGAGAATGAAACAAACAGAAAGATCAGCACTGATGAAAGCGAAAAGCTTGAATATTATTTTGGAAGTTACAACATGTTTACATAATTTGCATCACTATGAAGGATGAGCAGAGTGCCGCCACCTTTGACATCTATTGCTTGTTGCTGTGGACGTCAACACTCAACACACTGCTCTGGCAAACTTTGCTTGTTAGCAATTACATAAAAAAAGAGACCCATCGCTCTCTCTAGGAATTTGCATGACTCTGTGCCAAGAAGTGTATCATTTCTATTTTTCATGGCAAAGATAACAACAAAAGAATGACAGAAATGTAATGACCTATTTCTAATATATTCTTCCACGGCTGATTCTTTATCTTACTTCTTAAAATTTTTAACCCTCATTTGTTTTCACATTTAAAACCAACTCTGTACCGTTTGCTGAATTTACCACACCTTTAGAGCCAATTATTTCACAACCTTCAAACATAGACAACATACATTACTTGGCCTTTACCCTCATGAATGCACTGATTAATTATTATTAAAACATATTTCAGGAGCTAACCACAGGCTCTTATCCGGCATTGTTTTTAATTCAATAGTTTGCAGTGCAAGTTACATAATTTTAATGTTTTAGAAGTTTATAAAAATAATTAAATGAATTCTACATGATGGAGACATATTCTCCAAGTCAGAAGGGGAATCATGTAGTTTGTTATTGATTCCTATAATCATTCTTACTTTCTGATCTTGTGCTCATACTGACTTCACTACACTGTAAAGCAAATCATCGTTTATTCCCACAATAACATAATCTGTCATCTGAGTGTCAAAGATTTGTTTAAATCAAGCTCTGATCACTCAGATTGTCATACAAACCATATTAAGTTTCTATACAGGAATTTGAAAAAACAACCAAGGCTTTAATATTTTCTTGATAAGACAGTATAGCTTATTTATTAAAAGAAATATAGGATCAATACTGGTCAGTATTGTCAGAAGGAGCATCGCTAAACTGTAACACACATTGAACAAAACAAACACAGAGGCACACCGTCAAGGGAAAGATGCTGGAAGAGGGTTTTATGACATTAAGGGAATGGTAATGAGTGACACAGAGAATTTGCAATGTATCAAGAAACACAAAGAGACAGGAGAAATGAAGGAAGAGTGGTTAAAATGAGGAAAATAGAAATGCCTGCAATAACTGACCATTGACTCTCGACCGCAGTCAATATATCTAAGTGGATTTTAGCTGTGCAGTAATGCTTCAACGCAGCTCCAAATCACACACCACACACACACACACGCGCACACACACACACACACACACACACACACACACACAAACACGTATACACTACAAACAAACAAACTCAGAATTGGTTTAATTCTACCGGCTGGGTTTGAATGTGAGAATAGAAAGTGACATCATACACACACACTGCTACGTTTTCATGCCTGCCTGCAGCTTCATTGGGTAGTTGGGGGCAGCGAGGTTGCGGGCTGAAATATTAAACCATCAATCACCCCCCAAATTAGGCATTTTACATCACACAAGCACTTACGGCTCTCTCTCTTTCTCCCACAGGTGGGGTCCCAGCCATGGGAAAAGAGATTACATCACAAAAGCAATGAAGGTGCGGCAAGACTGAATACATTACACTATCATATATATGGAGAGAATGGCAGGGAGATGGCAACAGAATAATAAATCATAATGAATAACATTTAATCCCCTAGTTATTTTCTTACTTTGATGTATGTAAACTATACATGAATGCAGGGATTTTCAGTGCGTTTTAAATGGGAGATAAAAATATTGGGATGTGATTGGAACAATTCTTCGTATCTATGTCATGTCTGATTCATTACTTCATATGTTTTGGTCAGTTGTAACACACAACAAAAGGCTCCCCGCGGGCCTCCATGGTGAAAAAGATGGCACCGTGTCCACTGATAAAATTAAGAATTAAAAGATCATATTGACGTCTGTTAACCCGGAAAAACCATAAACACACTCCATATAGACAGGGGGGCACATAAAGTTGAAGTCAAACTAAAGAATGAGGAAGACAATGTTGGGGGGCTGGCAGACAGGAGAAGAGAGGGTGAGGGCAAATGAAGCATGGAGTTGCATTTATCCCAATTAGCTGCTGCTGGGTACTTGGGTGAGGGAGGGAGAGAGTGTCCACCCCCATTAACAGTGTTTGCTGACATGCCTACTGATTATGAGCCGGGTGGAGAAATTGATTACACAGCTTCTCTCTCTGCCAACCCGAAAAAGAAAATAGTATATATGCTTCTACAACCAGAGAGAACCCAGACTGATTTTTTTTACTCTTCCCATCTTCTCTTTATTCCTCTTTACTCTCGCCACCCTGCCTCGCTCTCCCTCCCTCCCTCTCATTCTCTCTCAATCTACCAGCACGCCCAACATGAAGGTAGATTTCACATGGACCTTTTTTGAGTCCCCTCAATTCTCACCTTCCTCGTTCAAGTCACTCTATGTTGTGTGGCGGCGATAATGGAAGTAATTACACCGACTCCATGTCTGTTCCGCAGCACGGCAGCAGCGGAACAGGCGGGCGGCGACAACAACAAGCCCGCTTCCCAGCTGCATCCTCACACCGGAGAATCGGTGTTAAAGGGTCTGCACACGGAAACACAATCATCTGGGGAATGAAACTGTGTTTGTCTACGAGTGCGTGGATATTTTCATGTGGTAATTTTCACTCTCTATTCATTCCACAAGTATTTCACCTAGCTTGAATATGTTACTCCGTTTTAGAGGAGATTTGCTCGAACCTAATCTACCAGCACCGCTGAGATAAGCTGCCCGTGGGCAAACATACCGCTTCTCTTCTGACCTTCCAGTACAAAATAGCATAACCTTTGTAGCCCCACATTGTACCTGATTCAAGTGACTAGAGGAGCAAACAAAAAAGAGCATTGAGGAAATTAGTTCCTCTCACAGAGAGAGACAAACAAAAGAAGGGAAATGCAGAGCGCCAACAAAATCAGACCGGAGACAAAGAGAACATGCATTCACAAGACTGAAAGGCCTGAATACAAAGTACTTGTTGGTAAATCAATCAATACGTTGAAAAGATTTAATTTGTATGTTTCAGGATGTCAGAAAACACTTTTGTCTGTATTGACGTCACAGATAAATTGTTGCATTGTGCATCACAAATTATCTAATTCTAGATATAAGTTGGTTACATCAGCTTTTGTAGCGCTACAGCCAACATAAAAATGAAACATGACATTGGTGCTCAAAAACGAGCACAAAGACAAGCACAGGACCCTCCTGTCTGGGTCTGACCTCTGACACCTAGTGGTGTGGACGACAACCCACCTACCTGTGGACAATGAGTGGTATCAGCATAACTACCATGTATAATACTGTAACACATCTGCCTCTTTTAAAAGATGCTTAACAAAGACACATTAATCAAAGTGAACCCCTAACCACATCAATTACTGGTGTGATTCGCATGTTGCTCGTTCTCAGCACCACGATCCCTTCTCACACAGTCAAAGAGCCGTAAGGAGATCCGTGAGGTGAGACAAAATGGATAACAGTTATGGATGAGGTGTCAGCTTTTGTGGCTGATCAGCTTTGGTGTGGGTATGTTGGAGAAATGAGCCTCATATCACTGACCAAGGATGATTAAAAGCCAGCCTTCAGGTAGGCAGTGTAATTAGAAATCAATTAAGTTCTGGGGGAAAAAAAGATACTGGAAAAGAGTTTGTGGTATTGTTCTGTTGTTAAAATTTGTTCTATCCTGTCAGTAAAAAGGCATCGAGACTTGTTGTGTTTTTAAGTACAACTTTAGGAAAATAAATCCTGGTTTCTTTTCACACCACTGATAGGCAGGAGAAATTGAAAATCCTTCACATCACATTACAGTTTTTGTCAGTCGCTAACAAGCGTTTGTCAAAACAGTAGTCACATTTTCAAAACTCTTTAACACAGACTCACACCTAGAAAAGCACAATTAACCAAATGGTTAGTTTTTTTTCAAAAACACATTTTGTTAAATAAACAATAACTCTTCATTTCAAAATAGAATACCAAAACACCAACGCTAGTTAGTGACTGAAAAAAAAACTGTAACTGCAAGGAATGAATCCGTCAAAACTTTGGGGGGGGGGGGGGTCTCTTGAATTGTAAATAATGTTGTAATGTTGTAAATAATGTTAAAATGAATGTGAGAGGTTGCATACAGGATGTCATTATTCTCCTTAAGGGGGTAGACGTGACAATTATGACTGGATGACACACTTAAAATACCTGTCTCACCCCATAGGTGTGACACTAAATCAGCTGACAAGAACATGGTGACACTCCCCTCCAGTCAAAAAAAAAAATAAAAAAAATCAGTTGAATCATGAAGCTCTTGAAGAGCTGATCTGCCATGACTGTTCAATGGGCTTCTCTGATAAAAGCCAGACAAGGTGGTATTACACCAGCGAGCCCCAATCAGAGGGACCCGAGTCGATCTGTCATAGTGTTATCTGCGGAAGAGGTATATTACCTGGGGCCCAGACAGCCCTGGGCATGCATGGATGTATGGTGCCGATAGCAGAGTTGGCTGTCATCCCTCTGGCTTGATTAATGAGGAGCTTGGCCCAGTGTTTAATGTGTTTAATATGGGCCACTGACGAGCCCGTCACACTGACGGAACCCACCCGTCTCTCTGACTGATGAAGTCACTCACAGCGCTTTCCCTCTCTCCCTCTCTCGTACATTAAAATGAAAACACACACTCTATGAGAAACACTCTCCCTCCACCTCTCCCGCAATAATTTCTGAATTTCTGTCCTGTTTACCAACATGCAAGGAACATTTGAAGAGAAATTGTCCTGCCTTTTAATAACATCAATTTTAGAACATTGCTTGCAGAGAAAAACAACTCGGCTTTAAAAATAAAAAAATAAAAAAAACCTAAAATATCAACTGAATACACACACACACACACACACACACACACACGGATATGACAACTCCTAACCATCCTGTGACCTTTCATTTCATGCAGAATGAGAAAGAAAATGAAGGCCAATCAAAAAGCTCTATTCTGAGGTATTTTAGAACACCAAATCTCTTACGAAGGATACTTACACCTCTTTTTGTGTGAAAAGACGTTCTCACTCTGTTTAATGAAACAGCTAATATTCTTGTACTTTCTCTGCCCAGCCATCAGATTCGCCTCCACCTCCCATTCTCACTGATAAGTCTATTGCTTTCAGCCCCCCCCCCCCCACTCTCTTTTTACTTTTATTTCAGCTCTTCTACTCCCACCTTCTAATTTTCACTTCCTCCTGCCTTTCTCTCTCCTGCAACTACCAATGCCTTCCCACTCCTTACCAGCACATTTCTATCTCTCCCTTTTTATCTATCACCTCCTCTGCAATGTTCTCATTTAATCATCCCCTCAAGAAATATATTCACCTCCCAACAACTGGGCTCCTATTAGATCATATACTCCTGTTGTTACCGCTCTCATCGTGTCCGATTCCTGTGCTGTCAGGGTGGCCAGAGGCTGCCATGCAAAGAGTTCACACCGAGAAATACATACAGAGAAGCAGAGATGCATAATGCAGGAAGTATCCTGTTTAATATGTGTGAATATCATGGTAGCATTGCTCAAAGCACAGATGTGTTAACATCTCAATGTTAACAACATCCAATCCCTCCCGTGTGGCTTCAACTCGCATACTGTGCCAGCTATCGCATCTTTTTCTCAGCTCATATCCTTGCAGTTCATGTAAAAAAAAAAAAATCAGAACTAAAAATATTCAAATCTACCTGGTGGCAAGTTGATATCCCAATATTCATAGCAGCTGACCCACATAAGATTGTTTGGTTGTTGTTGTTTTCTTAAATCAATTTTGTTCTGGCAAGTAGTAGAACTCTTTTTGCATGATAGCATCAACAATGCTGAAGTGTTAAGTGCTTGTTGAATCACTCTTACATGTGTGGGTTGGACTGAAAATGTCATTTACAAGTCCGCGGTCCAATGAAGAGTTGCACAGTATTGACTGTTCTCTGTGAAACAGGTACAGATCCAGACTAGGAGCTGAGAGGGGGGGGGGGGGTTCACTCACTCCCTGCAGGCAGGAATAATGAAATATCAGCTATGTTCTGCCCTCAGGGTCATTAGCTAAGGTCCAGTTTAACTTTACATTATGGACTGAATCCTAATGATCCCTTGCCCAGTCCTCCTGCTTTGGGCTTTGGTGTTTTTAATATACAAGGCGCTGCTATTTAATTATCTCCAAGACACGTTACACCTCCTGCAACAAGAAAGACAGAAAAGGCTCCTGCAACAAGAAAGACAGAAAAGGCATGATGGCTACTCCTGCTGCAGATTTTCCAGCTCTGGCATGCATTCCTATCTGAGATTTTTTGGGTTTTTTTGCTTTTTCACACATGCACAGTTTGTACGAAGCGTATGCACAAGCAGTGGAGAGAGAAACACATGCAGAGTCTCATGTGAGGATGCAGCCATGCACGATTGAATACGCAAGAGTAGAGGAACACATATACTTCATATAATTGTCTGTTGTGATTTAAAGACTAAACCTGATGGCTTAAGACACACATAAGGTGTGTGCAGTGAACATGAACAAGTACACAATCTAAAGAGAAGAAGTACCCTTTCAAAAGCAGATTTTGAAAGGGTCATGACATTTTCATTAATTACGAGTATGTGGCCACTCCAAATAAACATGTAGGGTCTGTGTTCTCAGCGTAAAGAATGTCTTTACTTCTCCGTTCCCCATTGATGTATCATAACATAATCACTGTCAGGCCCAGAATGAAGGTGTTTCTTTCCCAGGGATGAAGGCAGAACTGTGGTAATTATGCAGCCGTAATGGAGTCAGTGCCTACTGAAAGCCTAATGAGCTTACTGAAGTCTACCATTGAGAATTGATTCCTGAGGAAAAAAAGCAGTTGTGCTTGCAGGAGAGGGCTAGCGGAGGTGAACTTGTCTCCATTGTTGTGCACTTAATTGACAGGGAACCAACATGCACTGAAATTCCCCAAGAGCAATTAATAATAATGAAAGGTGCAGAAATCTTTACACACTGAATATCCAGATCTGAAGCCTTTCATTGTATTGTCACCTGTCGGGAGGAAGACGTCTGATCATATTTTTAATGTGTGTGTGTGTGTGTGTGTGTGTGTGTGTGTGTGTGTGTGTGTGTGTGTGTGTGTGTGTGTGTGTGTGTGTGTGTGTGCGCGCACGTCCGCTCACTCACTGTACAAAATAAGATAAAACTGTCCATATCAGCAGGGGAATCGGAGAATCCCTTCCCAAGCTGGCGAAGCTGTCATAGTCCTCCTGCAGAAGAGGATGAAAGGAGTCAAGACAATTTTTATTATATAGTGCCAAACCTCAGACTCAACGTTCCCCCATGAGAAGCTCCTGGGAAATATGGTGAGTGAGTAAATACAGCTTTTTAAGAGGAAGGCACATGTGATCAGATCCATGTGTGGGGGGGGGGTGTAATGAATGCGATTATGTAAGTAATAATAAGAGGAATGATAACGGTGATTATAATAAGAGCAATAATTGTAATGATTAGAATCGTGATGTTTATTATCACTAATAATTATTATTAACTTGTACTAGTTATACAGTAAATAGCAGCTTTTATAGTAACATTAACTGTTACAGAAAGAGAGAATGAAGACGACAGAGAACCCCAGTGCATCATGGGAAGGGCCTCTGCCTTTCTGCTTTAAGAGACTAGAGACCACTGGTTACAGTGCACTGTTCTAGTCAGCTGATAAAGAACTATAAGCTCCTTAAGATATGTCAGTACCTTTACCATTAAATCAGTAAGTGAGCTTTGTAGGCAAGGAGAAGGATTTTATATGACATTCTGGATTTTTCGGAAACCAATGCAGATAATCTAAAACAATCATGGTCAGTACGGATGTAATAGACTTCTGGATTAGCACTTAATCCGGAAAGCAGTAAAAATGAATGTGAAGTCTTTGTGCTGGCCATAGTGTAGTAGCGGTAAAGCAGGTAGATGTGCAGTGTTTTCCTATGTAATTGTATGTGTATGTCTGATGCAGTTAATATTTAACACCAAGGCTCATATCATCTCGCAGACATATCACAGAAGCACAGATTTCTTATTCAGTGACATGGTGCTGTATTTTTTTTGCCTTCCCAAAAAAAAAAACAGATTAGTTCATTTCTATGGCGTGAATTACAACACATCTGCCGGCTTCAGACAAAGCTTTCAGACTTCATTTTCACACCTACTTCACTCAATAAGTGCTCTCACAGTTTTTTTACACTTCTCCCTGCCAGCCTTATCTTTCTGCCATTCGTACCGCCTCATAATATTTCCTGCAATTAATGCTTATCAAATTTACTCACCATTACAGTGAGAGAAATTAAAATATTTGGTGTAATTAAGAAAACTAAGTTTTGAAGGGAGTGACTCTCTGTGGCAGTGACCATATGGGCACTGGCGATACCATTCTGGCAAGTAGGCTGGGAGCAGATGCTGCAGCCCAGTTTATTTTCCCTGGAAGCAGGAAATTCAAAGTAAAATTAGTCTATTCTTGAGAGGAATTTGCTTATTTTGAGAGAAAGGGTTTTAGTGGAAGAATTGCATTCATTTTGGAAATAAAAACAGGTGGATGGCCCAAATGGGACATAGTCCTTATGAGTCACTTCACATTCATTGCTTAATCAACTTATTTTGTCTTCTTCAGCCAATATTAACATTTAGACGAGGGAAGAATATTGAGTATCGTAATAGTTCGGCTTCCAAGGATAATTAAACTACAGTAATGCCATGTTTTGGGGTAAATTTGAAGCTTAAAAAGTATTTCATAAACTTTTGAAACTTTACTTTTGCCCAGCTCCCGTCCACATTCATCCTAGATTAAATCTGACATTCCAAATCTGCACAGGAGAGAGAGAGAGAGAGAGAGAGAGAGAAGTGTATGTGTGTGTGTGTGTGTGTGTGTGTGTGTGTGTGCGTGCGTGCGTGCGCGTGTGTGTGAAGGAGTGAGAAGAATCTGTCACAAACCGACCACATGCTTCTTCACACTCTGTATTCTTGGAATAGCGCTGGCCATGTGACGTTGGAATGAAGCAGTTAAACATGGAACATGTGGTCTGATGGGAAAATCTGTAGATCTGCTGAAAAATACCCTCCACTGGAGCTGATGTTTGACGAGTCACAGTTTAACACAGTCAGACTCTTCTCTCCAACAGAGAAAGCATGACGCATTGTCTAGCACCAATAACTGCAGTCGTACTGGTGCAATTTACAATATGACCATAATGTATCCACAGGAGGTTGCGTGGTTTTTCTGATCAATACAAATGATCATTTCCCTGTTATGAGCTGTGCCTTTCAAAACTCACTTTCCTCACACGTCCTCTTCTCACACATCCCCTGAAACAGGACCTCCTGTTGTTTTTGTCGTTATCTATACTTGCATTTCCAATTGCTAAATCGAACAATGTTTAACATTTCAGCTACGAGGCCAGCGCTGAAGACGGCAAAGCAAATGACACAGCAGTATTATTACTGCAGCGTTTTGTATTTTGCATGGTGATATATTACCTTTACAGAAGCAATTTCTGTTAGACCTCTGGTGTAATTAGCTACCATATTTATCTCACTTGCGAATACAGGACCTCATTGTTCCAGTAGCTGACCACCTTGGATTCAAGGGTGGGGATGGGGGTCGCTGCTGTCTCTACTAAGAGGTGACTTCCATTGATGTTGTTGCAATTCCTATTGATTGCCAATAGATGTCAATAGAGGTCATAGATTACTGAACAGAGCTCAAATTCTAAAAGGAAAGACATTAGTCATGTTATTGTGTCTGTATTATATTTTGTTTTTCTCAAATGGTCACAACTGCGATTCAGAATGAAATAGCCACAGTAGCTCAAACATAACTGAGCATTGTTAATATTTCCGCGTGAAGTGAAGTGTGGGAACACTTGAGGATGGTGGTTATCAGAAAGCATGCAGAGAGGAGTTTACACATCGGTGCTTTGAGCCACAGAGGCGTGTTGCTATAGAAGCAAGGGCAGGATTTACTAAGGGACATGACACACCTACACACTAAAGAACTGTTCACTTAATGTGCTCCTGAGGGACTGACTCACTGCAGCAGACTCTTATTCATTTCAATCATCATCTCTCTCTTTCTATCTCTCTCTCTATCCTTTTCTCTCTTGCCCTTGTCTTTTTCATTCTCTTTCCAGGTGTTCAAATCTGTGTGTTAAAAACTCCCTCCAGTTCTCAACTGTTGAATATTTCATGCCTTTCCATTTTTTTCCTGGGTATTCAAAGTAACTTTTAATACGTCTGCCCCTCTCATTTTCCTTATCATTCCGTTTTTCAAGACAGATATCTGCTCTTTCTGTAGAAACATTTCCACAGCAGAGTCTGCATTAACGTCACGAAATCAACAAAAACTTACATTCTGAATAATGTGGCACCGCGACACATTTCCTTCCGCATGCTCTCTCCCTCCATCCCACAAATGAATCGCATCAGTGGTAGACTGCTGACAGCATTGACACTGACATACTTTATCACTGTATTTCAAATCTCCATTGTGGCATTTAAATAGTCCAACGGAAATCCCACAATGGCTCGACTGGACAGTTGAGATTGGCTATGTGTGGGTGTGCCAAGGCCAAGTATTCATAATGGCTGGAATGATTAGAGGCAAAGGAGAATGAGCGGTGAATGTTAATCATAAATAAGAGATGACACAGGGTGGAACGGCATTTACAGTCTAACCCCATACTGTTTCAAGAAGATGAATATATTGCAATTAAATGGAAAGGCTTTTGAAAATGCAATTAAACAGTGGCCTGGACTTAATTTGGTTGCCTGTAGATACCAGAGGATTTCATTAAGGATTTCATTGTTTGGCCTTGACCAATTGAGCATAGACATTTTAACCTGAGGGTTAAAAAGCTATTTGTGAGCATTTGGCTTCTCCATTCATAGAACAACTTTCTCCCCTTAGGTCTGCTACAGTCTGGTTCTTGGCTTCAATTCTTTCCTTCTACTTCTATCAGGCAGTGGCTGTAGAGGAAAGAAGGATGAGGTGTGGGGAGTGCACAGCCCTGTTGAATCAAAAAAGGCCAAACATTTCAGGGCATGCATTATCGAATCCTGTGGGACCACTGTGATTAAGACCTGAATGAAACTAAAGGGTCATGGGCCGCAGTCAATCTCTCAGAGGTCTCCAGATCCCTTATTGCTCATTGATTGGTCACCTGGAGCAGCAGCACCATTTGGTAAAGTACACTATATAATTATACTACAAAAACATAATACCTTCAACAAAAACACAATCATGCACATGCTCATACAGCCGCAGGCAAAACATGGACTCTGGGGAGTTACTGAGGAAACTGTAAGAGAAAAGATGCAGTACACTAAGTTCTATTTGGATAGAAGCGTCATCAGTCACAGTGGGTAGTATGACGCTGTTTCCTCCTTATAGCCTTCTTCTTTCAGGTTTCATGGTAGTGGCATTGAACCATGTGAGCAGTTGTTTCTTTCTCAGCTTCATTCGTTCTCAGGAGGAAGTTTTTTGAGGTTTTTTACGACTGGCTGGCAAATAATAATTAAGGGACCCTGTATTTGTGTTGTGTTTTTGAAAAACACCAATTATATTCTCATTACAAGATAATCAAGGATAAACCTGGTATTTAGATTAAATCCGATACTAATGAGGATACATATAACACTTTACACATGATATTATAATAAATAATGTTGTTAACATTAGACCTTGGAGTCAGGGAGCACTATGATTTTAAGTCACACCAGATTTTAATCATTACACAAGAGGGATTAGTACAAAAAAAAAGAACAATATTGATATCTGCTTATGGGAGATGAGTTTGATAATTTACATAAGATTTCATTTTAATGCGTTTTGAACTCTAGCGGATTTCTTCAGATTGTAGCATCTGTGAACTGTTTGAGCAGTGACGTACAATACATCCAGTGTTAATGATTGGTCTGCACTGCTACAATACATCACCTGTGCCCTTAACATGGCTAATTACGCATTCATAAGCCATAAGTAAGCAGGACAAATGAACTGTCTGCTCTTGCATTGCTTTATACTAATTACCACAGCAAGCCAGATGCTAATTACTTTTATTACCATCCATATGGTTACTTTTAATTTATCACAAAACTATGTTTTCCCATCACGAGCTACTCTGATGTGCTTACAGTGTATATAATGACAAGGAATATTTCAAGTGTAGTAAATAATTTTCAGTAACCTCAGAGTATACACACATTCTGATTCATTATACTCCAACTGGGTTGAATTTTCATCACATCTCCTGGTGGCCTAATAAACAATAGGTGGTGACAGACCCCCCCCCGACACGTTACTAAAGCATACAACCTGCAGAGCAAAAGGTCATTCATGTTAACTGGATCTTGGCGAGCAGACAATAGATCTATATCCCACATCTGAGCGGGAAAACCACCGGCTAAGATGGGACCAGTGTGTTCACAGCAGATACTCCACATACATAATATATGTAATACTGTGCACATTTAGTGTTTTATAGGAGCTCATGAACCATCTGTTAATTGTAGCGCGTATGGAGAAGACAGAGGCCAAAGCTTGCTCAGTCAAAACTCCTCAGTATAAAGGTTCAGGGGCCAAATTGCTTTCATGTGTCACAAATTCATCACAATTTAGAAGTATGCTATTGTCTAATATAATTGACTCTTTTTTTTTTTGATGATAGAGTTTCACAGAGTGGAGACTGAACATGTGCCAAACAGCTGATACACAAATAAAATTATAGCAGCTTAGTTTCAGATCAAAGTTGCAGTAAACCTGGTTTGTCCACATCTTGGAACAAGAACCATCATTCTGCATTGAGAAAGATATTACAGTATTTTCTGCACTATAAGGCACACTGGACTGTACTGTAAGGTGCACCATCAATGTATTCTAAAACTTTTTTCATATATAAGGTGCACTATTCTGTTTTTGAGAAAATTAAAGGCTTTTAGGTGCACCTAAAAGGTTGATTGGCCATTCCAAATCGCCCGTAGGAATGAGTGTGTGTGTGTGTGTGTGTGTGTGTGTGTGTGTGTGTGTGTGTGTGTGTGTGTGTGTGTGTGTGTGTGTGTGTGTGCATGGTTGTATGTCTTTGTGTGTGGCTCCGTGGCGCACTAGGCTCCAGCTCCCCATAACCCGTTGCGGTGGTAATCTGAAGATGACTGAAGGTGCGCCTTATAGTGCGGAAAATACTGTACATGTTAAAGAAATGTGTCAAGTCTTTCAGGTTAGCTAATATGTAGCACACTGACTGAGCAACATCCACAGCAACAAAAAGAGCGCTGGTCAAATTGGAGTGGGCAAATCATTTGATGTGTGCTTCAGCGTATCCTATTCCATGTGGAATGTATGAAGCAGGGAAGGGAAGTGTAGAATTGAGCAGGATGGGTGTCATGTCAGCCTGGACCTAAGTGCAAAGTGTAGCATCAGGTAACGCAAGACAAATCAGGCTGACGATGGTGGGAAACCTTTCCTCATGTTCGCCATCTGAGACAGTCACTCATAAAAATGGCTTTGATTTACAGTGAGTTAACCAATGATTTCACTTAACATGAATAATACCTAATCTATAGCATTCAAAGTCCTGCTGTGCTTTTGTGGCTGTATATTAATTAAATGCTTAATTCTTCTGAGACCGTGGAAATGTAAAAGTTGCTGCTTTTCCAGGGTTTAGGTGTCTGTTAATCCCCTGCTAGTGTGGTTACGGGGGTAAAACACATTTCCTCGCTCATGCTCTGCTGCATGTTGCACTGGTGTATAGCTTAAGCTCCGAGCAACAGAGAGGGAAAGATTCAGCCATTTTTTTTTCCCTTAGAAGAGAATTTTTCCAGTGTCGTGCTGCTGAACGCGTGTATTTTGGGGATTAGTGGCTTAATCGACCTTGTAATAGGGAGATCAGAGTGGCATGTAGGCACAGAGAGACGTGCATGCACACTTGCCAATACACATGTGTGCATGCACGTCTCTCATATTTAGGCAAAAACACTTAGACGCAAAAAACTGTGTATCCTTACTTGTCAGAAGCATTCCTTTATTTCATAGCCTAAAACAAGGAATGAAAGTAACTACTGCTTTCTACAGAGAACTACGTGCCCACCAGACACACACACACACACACACACACACACACACACACACACACAACACACACACCACACTAATAAGCTCATACTTCTCTCCAACAGCCAGAAAATGTACACTTACACCACATATTGCACAGGAGTGCATTGGATACGTTATCGCTGCTCCCACCCACTGCTCCCTCTGTAATATGCCGCGGCTCTGTGGGTACATTGCACTGCAAGCAGAGGGCTCTCTGGGGGGTCAGTGCATTGTCTCAGTGAACAATGAGCAGACTGGCTAATGCTTCTGTAGAGGTCAACCCTCTCCATCTATAAGCCTCCTATAAAGCATGTCCATCTCTCTTTTCCCTTTCTCCGAGGGATTGTTTGCCCAGTCTGCCTGGGTCACTCTTCTTTATGACTGGTGTAGTGAGACAGTCGGACTGAATGGTGAGGGGTGTATGGGAGTAATGCGAGTGTTATCTCATATCAGCTTCAGTTGTGGAATCCAGTGCAGTGCGGCTGATAAGATAAACAAACATTTGGGATCATTAGAGCGAAGACATTGTGTAATCACCCCTCTAATCTCCCCCTAATCCCAACATCTCCAACCAGCCAGGGGCTCCAAACCAGGCAGGCCCAAACACCAGTCAAATAGCCTGGCCTCTGTATACACACATACACACACTCACTCACACATAAACACATAAACACATACACACACACACACACACACACACACACACACACACACACACACACACACACACACACACACACACACACACACACACACACATAGCCACCAACTCTTCTCCACAATCCACTTTTTTGTTTCTAAACTAATAACAGGCTGTGCGCACATGGCCAACCCAGAGGAAAAAATCAATACTCTCTCAGACAAAATCAAGATTTCTTTTATCCTTCTATTTATTCTCTTTGGCTTTCCCCAATCGCTCTGTTTCCTCTCACACTCTCACTCTCCCTTTCCTCAATCGACATCGACAGCTTCTTGATCTCGGTGTAAGTCCTTAGGGCTCCAGGAACTAGTCACTCCACTAGCACATCTTTAGTGGTACTCACCCTCAGAGGTTGATCGATTAAAATAATAAGACATTTTCCCAGGACGTCTCCATGACCCAAAACTTCGCCCTGGCCCAGGCCAATCCGAGTTCATCTGTATGTTACAAAGAAGCCCCCTGCGATAGCAGTTCAGGCCTCCCTATTTCAGCTACATTTCTTTGAAAGGAACTCCTGGGTCAAATTCCATCTCTCATCGCCCCAGGACAAAGACTCCCGCCACAAATGATGAGCTGGGAAGGAGGCCAGCAGAAGACACTATTGCATACACACATTAAACAAATACTGTATGCAGAATAAAAATGGAGGCCAATGAGGGAAATACGTTGAGACAGAGGAAGGAGGAAAAGAGTTGAGAGGAGAAACAAACAAAGATGGACAGCATAGCGTCCAAACCAATCTGGTGATGCTTCCTCTCTAATAGGAAAAAAAAAATAGAATATTTTCCATTCAGGGATCTCACTGGTCAACAACAAAGAAAAAAAACCCAAACAGAAGACGGACTGAGGAAGATGGGTGAGGAGTCTGCATTTTCTGCTGGCTGCAGTCATTACATACTGGCAGAGTGGAGACGTACTAAGGCTGCAAAGGGAGAAGACGTGGAGAGGAGGATATTATATTACACTTTTTTTTCCCTTTTTGCAAAGCTTTGGCATCATCAAAATGCTTCAGTCATGCCAATAATGGTTGTTGGAAATTAATTGAAAATACAGAGGCAGCCAGTGAGAAGACGGGGAAAAGAGCAAAGTAAGGTGTCAGAACAGGGAAAGAGAAACTCATTACACCCCACTTTTTTTTATAATATATAGATTTCTCATTTTGTTTCTGCAGTATGTTTTATTTATTTGAAGTTAGTGGTGTAATGAGATCCCAATGGTCCTACAATAGCTAAGAATGAGGAAAAGAGAGACAAGAGAGATGAGAGACAAATAATTTCAGGGAAAAAAGGGATGGACGGATGCAGGCAAGCAAATAAACAACAGAAAGACAGAAGGGCTCTGGATCACAACATCAGAGGAAGTATAATATTGGCAACAGAGGACAGGATAAATGATACATTAATGTACAAGCTCACTGTAAAGTGCTTTGCCGTTCTTCTGTAAAGCACTTGCAAACAGTTGCTTTTTTTTTTGTTCTGCACCTGTTCTGACAGATATACATCCAAACGTCTGGGAACAGACAAAGGTGTGTTCAGCCAGTCTGCTGTGAGCTCCAATGAGATGAAGTCCATTTCAGACTGCATTCCTCAACCTTGGCTGAGATGGATTGGTCACAGTGCAGCGGCACTCGGCCAGCGCTTTTTGCCAAGCAAAGGAATGGAAACAGATGCCACATAAAATACTCTGGTTTGGGGGCTGCATATTGATTTATTTGCTGTACTTTCTCTCTTTAAACAATGCTACTTTATGACTTTGCTAAATATGCCGTATGGTTGCATTAGCATGCACACACACTGAAATGAGGACTTGTGTATGTGTGTGTGTGTGCATATTGACCAGGGCTGCAGTGTTGGGCTCAGCCCAAACATATTACATCTTGCCCACCCAATCAAAAGTGAATTTTTTTTTTTTTTTTTTGAGAGACACCAAAGGCTGAACAAACTGATCAGGTGTTCTGGCTCTGTGGTTGGGATGGAGCTGGAGTTGGTAGCAGTGGTCACAGAGAGAAAAAAAACACTGGACAAGCTTCTGTCCATTACTGATGATGTCATCCACCCTCTGCATGCCGCCTTCACATCATAGAGCATCTTCTTTTACAGCAGACTGTTGTCTCAGAGCTGCTGTATAGAAAATGTCAGAAAATCCTTCCTGCACAGAGCCAACAGACTGTAGAACAGCAGGAGGGTTGAAGCAGCACGGTTTACTCTGTGGCTCCATGTGTTACATGCTGGACTTTGCATTTAAAATAAAAATATTTACATTTCTATCTTTTTTTGATTCAGAAAATTGAATGAAATTCAATTTGTTCTATATAGTATAGTATAGAGCATACCAGTACCATTCTAGGTTTGTGATTGGGTGTACAGTTAGTACACAGTTGCTGTTTCCAAGATGTCTTCTCTGTCTGTTACTTCAGACCCATCACAGGAGGCAAAAATCTTCTTCACAGAACACTTTACAGTTATAATCAATTTAAAAATGATTATCAAGTGATTTCCAATAGAAACATATCATCGATTAGCTTCTGTCCTCCACTGGTTATTGCATTGATGTGAGCAGGATCTGACTGACCATGTGACAGATTTCAAGGCGTAAATGGTCATCACACAAGATAGCCATCAACAACCGTCAACCCCCAACAGCAACATATTTTAATAACCAACAACTGCACAACATAAAATAATAGTGAACATCCACAACTCGTCCAAACTCAAGGCTTATGGCCTCAAACATCATCTCAAGGTGTGAATAGAGGTCTTCCTACACTCCCCAACATACCACAATAGAAAGAGTTCCGATCTATTTTGACTACAGTCTTGGTTGTGGCCTGTTTAGTTGTTTTCTGTGTCCTTTTGCAGTTTGAATATGAGGAAAAACTACCTTCCAGCTCTATAAATTGTGTGGTTAATGGTAAGAATGATTTTATTTTAGTTTTAGAACTAAAGCAGCAATCAGGAAAGCAGAGATGCAACGGCGTATGAACTTTTAAGCTCCTGTTATCAAACAGCACCCTGATCCGCTTCGAGATCAGTAGATATGTGCAAATCAAATTTTCAAAAGTGATGATGCTTCTCGTTTTTTTTAGTAAACAAGTCCAGGAGAAAAGGTTAAATGGCCTCTAGAGAAATTAACTTTCTCCCAAATTCCAATTCAGAACTGAGGCCTTTACTATGAACCATGTTCAACCATTCCAGGCTAAATATGATTACCTAGCACCAGTAAAAGTCAATGACAGTAATAAAATACTAGTTAACAGTCTCACAAAACAGTGGTCATAAAATCACAATCATAACAGACAACAAATCTACCAGCAGCAATGTGACATCTTACAAACAAGTTCTTCACGCGTATTATCCAGGCTAAAAGCAACAGATTCATCTCCCAAAAGCAGGAGGGACATCTAATCTATGAATGTGTGAATATGATTGTAATTCTCAGTGGCCCATCAATGGGTCACATGATGTGACCATAATTATATTAGTGTACTCCATTGACATCAAGTGTTGCTGATCCCTTTGGTGTCCATCTGTGATATTATGGGGGCCCAAAGGACAAAACCCGCTAATTCTGCTAATGCTGCTATAAACTCCTTCCTGCTCAAAGAGCTCAGAGACTCTGCGTTTGGAATTGGCCTTTCGCTGGATTTGTGGGACATGTGACGTGCTGCTGTTAGGGTTCTGCTGAGGGATATGTAGATACACGCCAGCTGAGGTAGCGTTGCCCTTGAGGTGTCAGTGGTGTCTGTGGCGGGTGACCTGTGGACCAGTGCAGATATACCTGTAGTGTATTTGTACTTGCTCTGTACACAGACATGTATTCTGGCTTTATTCTTTCAGCTTTTTGTCACATACAAATGTAGTGCAGGGATAAGATTGTAAAACTTGTTCTGAATATTTCACACATATTTTGGGAATAGAAGTGAGTCACCACCACATGCAACCAGCAATGAAATGATTTTAACATTGATTGCAGCCACAGGAAAAATGTAAATAGGAGACAAGAGGGGGCCTTCCTACATGGAGAATGATTTTCCTGGAGCCAGCCCTGAGATTTTGGATAGTAATGAATGTTTTCCTGAGAACAGACCGGCATTGGGGGCATTCTGTCTCGTTTTATCAACCACGATTTGTTCCACAGCAAGTTAGATGACTGACAATGTTGACAAAAACCCTGAGGTCATCTCCCATAAATCTTGATTTGTAGTACAGCCTTCCTGTGTGATCATACTTATTACCCTTGTTTTTCTTTTGAGTCTATGAGTCTTTGTTATTTTTAAGCTGCATGTGTTGTTTTTTTTACCTTCTCACCTTCCACTTGCCTTTCGGAGGACGTCCCCTCTTTCTCGTCATGAGCTTACGCATCCAAAATGCATGACTTGTACCCTTCAGCATCATTAAGGTTCATAGACGTCCCTTAAATGTCAAGCTCTCGCTTTTCCAGAGCATTTCTTTATGCCCACTACCCCCTACTGCTTGCAACTGTCTGTACAGAGAGGAAGAGATGGTTGACTTTTCTTCTTTGCTTTGCAATGAGTGGAAGGAGTGGAAATGGCAGTGAAAAGGTGTATGTTACAAACTGAGGCAAAGGGTGAGGAGGCAAGCTGTGTGGCAATGAACAGAGAAGAGATGCGGGCATAGTGGGGGGGGGGGGTGTGAAAAAATGCAGAGTTGAAGGGTTTGGAAATGCAGACTCAGCATCTATGCAAACACTCTGAGGAGCTAGCCACAAACACACATACCCACACACACACTCACACCTGTACAACAGCTATCCAGTAAGTTTGCTGTAGCACTATTACGAATACCGTCCGTATCAGGATGTTGTACTGCGTAGAGTCTGCTCCTGGAACAGTGACTCCCTGTTGTGCTGTGAGGCTATTACATGGTCTAACAGAGCTCAGCTAATAACGGACTGGATCAACCTCTTCCTTCCTCCTCAGATCATCACATATTAGACCAGTTTGGGCATTTTTACCACCCACTCATGCCTGAGACCTCTCTCAATCCTAATCCTACACAAAGGACCACACAAACACACACGCACACACATGCACACAAAGTACTAGCCTTCGTTTTCCATGCCTCCTAAACTCCCTAACCTGCATGTATACCCATAATACATAAATCAATTGTTGCCATCGGTCAGTTGGCGACCATCCACCATCAGCGCTTTATTGCGCTTTGTTTGGATGTTTGTTACCATTAATCTGTTTGAATAGCTGTGGGGACCTTTCCAAAGCACTTCCCGCTGAATTTACTGTCTTGGTGGCTGAGCACACATCTGTCTTTTCCTCAAACAGAATTCACACCCAAATTCACAGGACAAATCCAACACACATCAACACCTCCAGAGCCCCAATCCCTAAATCCCTGTTTAGTAATCGTGTGAGCATGCATGTGTGTTAGGCCATCGCGGGGCTGAGATGTTTACCGTCGCCGGTGAGAATTGCGTTTGCCACCAAACACATTACTTTTTTTCGGTTTGCATTTTGTGCTATGCTACTGATTGAATCAATTCTATTGACTGACCTGAGTGATAAAGAGAGATGACACGTGAAAATCATTGTATTAAACAGTGAGGTCTTATCGACTCTCATAATGTTTCAATTGCACCGAGCTGAATTGTCTTGCTGATTGGGTATTAGATCACATGTGCTGCTACTATAGCTTTTAAAAGGGATCTTTAAGGTTCGCTTCAGTGCTTCAGTGGCACAAAACGAACCTTCAACAACAGTGCAGAGAATAAAGGCATCATTACTCTCCTCTCTACAAAGAGCGCTGTAGTCTTCTTCCAGAGCCAAGAGTAGACGTGTGATTTGGCAGGCTTCTGCAAAGTAAACACCAGTAGCAGTATTGGAAATGGTTTTATTGTAATGCTATAGGTGTTCTACATGTATATGTTAGTGCCAGACAACACACTTTACTTCAGGTGGTGTAAGATTGCATAAGAAGGTGGCAACCGATAACTGTGTGTACAGAAAGATGTCCTCTGGGACTCTGGAATGGAACACCATTAAATGGCTCCCAAGCACTGGGCTGTATGGCTTTATTGCAAGTGGTGGTGCATTAACTGCAAGTGTATTTTCACCAGGATAGAGCATTTTATACTAGACACACCCGCAGGCATAATATCTGTCGCTCTGCCTCTCCGTCTGTCTCTCTCCCTCTCATACCCACAGGGGCATGCATGCACACACGCACAAATGCACACACACGCACGCACGCACACACACACACACACACACACACACACACACACACACACACACACACACACAAGCTCCTGTCAAGCCCCTCCCTCTCCTTAGTCCTCCATTTTTTCCCTCCATCAACTCAGTGACACCCAGCATTGGGCCGTGACATTAGAGAAAAACAGAGCGGGGGGTGGGGCTGGGGGAGCTTGGGGAAAGGAAAAGTGAGAGGGGAGTATTGCAGGAAAAGAGGAATAGAAATTGTGAAGGCAAGAGAGAGTTATTTAAAGAAGAGGTTAGGAGGGTGTGAGCTCCAAAAAGATTGAGAGGGAGCAAGTGGTGGAGTGAGAAGTAAGTGAGCGACATGTGAGCGATTTCCTCAATGTCATGAGGCAACATGGGGGTGGCTGCAGCCACGGGTGAAGGAGCGGTGAAGCAAGCTTGATGGCCTACACATCTGATAAGAGGAACCGGTCCCCTTGAAAGAAAAAGCTCAATAATTCAAAGGCCTGTAGAAAAAGAGAGAGTGAAAGGCATGAAGGGGACAGAATGGAAGCTGTTGGCTGATACGTTTTTAGAAAACACCTTGTGTAGAGGGTTGGGAGGTGAGTGTTGAGCCCTTATTGGTCAGAAATTATCTACACCGGCACTGCTCCTGCCGCAAATAACACCTTGCAGGCAGACCAATATTTGCAGTCCTGAGGCAGCATTCCTGGCACAGTTTCCATGTATTAAAACCCCTATGTCCATTGGAATGGGCTTGAAATATCTTTGTCTGTAAATCAATAAATACTCTGTAATTAGATGATGTCAGCATTGCTGGTTGCACATTGGATCCTGTTTATTCAATCACAATCTTGACTTTAAGTATGCTCTGAGAGAGTGACAGACATCCAACAGAACAAGCATGGACAAGCAGATTCTTCCAGCTGTGGTCACATTTGCATTTGGTCAACAATTGAGTGGCCAGCTGAGAACGATGATTTTTTTTTTTCCTCATGAGGCTTAGAGATTTCATCCAAGTGTAATGGTGCCATTTCGCAGATGTCTGTCAAATAATACATCAAAAGCAAGTCACATCAATGCGCGGGTGAAGACGCTCTTCCTGTGTGGGGAGAAACGGCTTGGCCTATGACTTCCCACTGCACCAAGGCACTACAGCGCAGGAAGCAGCTGGGACTTGGAGCTGGAGTGGTGTACTATCCTAGCAAATCAATCATCAGGGCCAACCACAAGTCATACTTTGAAAATTAGTTTTCAACATTCAATCTTATGAAGCTGCTTGTCTGAAAGGAGACTTTGTGCCACAGCATCCAAGAACAAGGGTCTGTTCCTCTGCCAGGCCTCCTCTACAGTCTGGTAAAGAAATGGGCAAAAGGCCACCAGGAAGCTATGAAGAAGTTGTAAGCAGTGAAACTAAGGTGGCAATGGTCAAATGGTATGACAACAGACCAGTTGTCATGGCGTCCAACTTTGTTGGTGCTGGCAGAATGGATGAAGTTCACCATTGAGACAGAAAGAGGACCCAGTTTGTGATGGTGTCGTATCCAGAAGTGATGAATCTATATATATACATATCTATACCACACAACTATTCGGTCTTAATGTGGGCCTTAAGAATGACTACACATGCTTGTGACGTGGCTGTGGTGACCAACCAGTTAAAGTACAGGACTGATTCCAAGAGAGCCATGAGACCAAGACATCCAGGATCTCCTCCATTTCAAGATGAATGTGTACCGAGAGTCTGGTGAGAGTTCATGAAACAGCAACGGTACACATGGAAAACCCAGTATGTCTCCAGAACCACAGATTGTGTCCACAGATCAGGTCAGGGTGTTACGTCCTCTACCTGACGTGCAGTGTGACATGGTTGAACACATGTCAAGTTCTGATCAGAAGTAAGAGACTACCTTCATTTTGGAGATGAATCAGTTTTAAAAATATGTTTTTCCAGCAGAGAATATGTGGTTGTAAAGGGACTAAAATCTGTCTAGCTCTTTGTGCAGGGCGTCACTTTGGAGCACTTCCTTTACACTGGCAGCTGTGCAGTTTGGACAATCAGGGCTGCCACCATCAAGCATTTCAGGCACAAACAAAGGAATTATATTCTTGTGAAAACCAAAGGGACCCATCCAGGCCTCCGATGTTCAATGCATAACTCCATACTGTATAATAAATGCTGTATCATTTGTCTCACATGGCAGTGCTCAGAATGCAAGTAAGGATTTGAATGACGAAGGAGCAATTTGCTGCAGGAATAGCATAGTAAACATCCATTCGCCTTGTGAGTGGTAAGACACCCAGCACTTATATGGCACGTAATGAGGGCAGCACAGTGAAAAAAGAAATGAAAGGGCAGTTCAGAGGTTTTGGCCTCAGCAAAATTAATGTTGAATGGAATGAGGATTAAAAAGAGGTCACATTGGGTGATGCTGTGACAAGAGGACACAGAATTCTTTATAATGCAGTATATTTAAATTTATTTCTTTGGGCTAAATACTTTTACCATGTTGAAAAAAGTTGGAAATCTGGAATTGTTCCCAAGTTGAATGATAATAGTAAGACTAATGCAACTTCAATTAAGCACCAAGCAAGATAAACTCAGTGCAATTTCAATGTCTAATTTGAATGCTGATATTCATTTATGTGAAAAATGTCATTTTTTTTCCTTTGCACTCTCTGCAAATATGCATAAGAAATTGTGGCTTTTAACTTGAAAGTTTTCTTGGCGTTAAAGTTGGAGCGTGGTGGGGCTGCAGTGCATCCTGCTGGTTGAGCACGAGCACAACAAGCCCCTCACCCTCCCTTCCTGCGAGAGGCCACTTGACCAACTTTTGCTTAATCTACAGTTTGTGATTTACAGCAGGAACATTTTGCAAACTCAGCCCTGATTGAGGCTAAATGGGAATGTACAGGCTGATTTTCAGGGGGACTGGTACAGCTCTAAAGCTCTCACCTACTTACTCTTACTTACTTCCCTAAAATACTAAACCTAATCCTCTGATCAGTATCAATGTCCAAAGAGATCGACTTCTATTATTCCTACACAGATGTTCACACAACTAGTCCTTAAATAGAAATTGGAATAATACAGACAAGCAAACATATAAAGCATCAATACACCAACACATCCACTATGGATAGATGTGAGAAATAAAGAATTTTAAAATACATACATATATGTACATATATTTATATGTACATACACACACACACACACACACACACACACACACACACACACACACACACACACACATATATATATACATATATATATATATATATATATATATATATATATATATATATATATATATATATATATATATATATATAGACACACACACAAGCAATTACATATACAGATACGTAGTGATAGTCTGGTGTTAAAGGAGAGGATGCAAAACAATAAGATACAGATGAAAGATATTTCACACCGACTGTTCTTTCACGCTGCATTTTGATAATATATCAAGTTTTGTTCCAGAACAGACAAAACCATTTACAGAATAAACAAATCATGCACAACCTTGGTGCTTGTTGTGTCCTTTTTGGTGTAAAATAATAAAAAAGAGTTGAATTAAGTAGGTCTTAAGTCTTTGGCAGTGACTTTCGACTTTTAGCAATATATTTTTACCTTGGTGTTCCTAATTTAATGTATTTTTAAAGTACTTGTTTTTGTTTTTTCATTGGTGTAGGCATTTTAAATTCTACTGAAGCTACCCACTTTTTGCACTCATGACTCCTTTAAAGACCTGTGGGTGTATGTGCAATATATCCACACAGGCAAGCGTGGACAGAACTAATGGTAAGAAGTTATGAGCATCCCTGATGATAGAATAATGCAATTATCCTAATGTTATTATGTGTAAGAGTTTGATCATTTGTCCCTTGAGCAGCCTCACAGTGTTTTGTTTATTCATGCTCTCCAAAACGCAAAAACACATTTACATTTTTACTATATACTTATAATCAAATGAAGGAATAATCAAGTTCAAATGCATTTCATACAATATGAAGTACATCAGTCTATGATTATTAACTTAGTGATGTTGAATGGGTCTGGTGGGGCTCCCTTTACAACAAATGGGCTCTTACAGGCTTGTTGCTGATAGTAGCGAACGCTTAAATCTGCATTAGCCACAGACTTCAGCACTTTGTAGCGTGCAACCACTGAGCTGTTAGTGGTTCAGTCTGGCTTTACATACATTACTTATTCACAAAGATATCCAGTAATATGACCATGTTAATATAATAATTACATTAATGTTTTGTGGTAATATACAACAAACAGTATCTTACAACAACCCAAGCTTTCTTTAAAGGCTCTCTTGATAATCTCTCATTTCAGTATTCATTTGATTTAGTAACAACATAATATATAGTGTCCTCATTATTAACTAACAAAACTCTAAAACTACCATCCTTCACCGCTGTACCTTAAACTGACTTTTTAAAACATTTTAATCTTGCTAATAGCCCCAAAGACTATAGTAAATAGTATTTTATGAAATATTTTCAAAGATGTAATGTGACACAGTAAAATGAAATGCACATACTTTTCAGTGCAGCTGTAGGATGTGACAGATTTAATAGGGGGATTATAATGTCCAAAATGTGACCATTAACATGATTACTGATATATTCAAACATAATGCATTAGTCCAAACTGGTGTAAAATCCGCAAGGTGAACTGAGGTATACTAATATTCCCAGACCTTTATGAATAACATACATCAAGAGAGATGAAAGGTAGAGAATTTATGTGGAACAGTTCGGGTCCAGAATGCTAAATTTAAATTTCTGTGTTCCATGCTGTGATAAGAGAGTTGAGAACATATAAATGATGAAACAAATTCATTTGATGCAACATTAACATTTATTTTTTTGTGTGAATGATTAATAAATCATCTATAGTTTTTAAAATATCTTATCACAACATGTATTGAGAAAGTATTATTACTCAATTTTTTATGAATGGCATCAATTCTTTGAGAGAATTTTATATAAGGCGCTCCAGGTATCAGCTTCCTGCAGTACATGCATATCCTGTATAAAAGGTGTTTGGTCTGAGCCTCAGGCAAAGAGAAGTAATCTGCGTTGACCCAAACTTTTCTGAGGATGAACTTTCTCAGTTTTCAGTGTTTTCACATATCAGTTTTCTACATGTGTTGAAAAGTATAATTTCAGTGGTTCACACAGCTTCATTATGATATTTAATGATCCTCAGTGATTCAAGTTTACCAAGGCCAAGAACATGTTGCAACGTTGTGCTGTCACTCTGTCCTCGTATTCACTGCAGTCTGTCAGTGGGAGCACGGATCCACATTGTCACAGAATACTGCAGGAGCCCACTCTTTCTAGCAGTTTGCACCTCATTTGCAGACGATGCAGATAATATTACATGTTTTTGTGAGTGACAAATGACAGCCTCTCCTTGGCCACCCTTATAATGATATTGCAGGGCAGGATAATATCTGAATCATTTCTCCAATTTGTGTTCTGACTGAAATGATTATTCAGACCAGATTGCATTGGAAGATGATTCAAAATTCATCCACATCCAATTCTCAGAGGGTGGCAGTGGGCCATAGAGAAAATTAGATGAGTACAGTTCAATCTCTCTGTGGGGAATAAAAAAGGGCATCCATCACTCTGCAAAACTGTATGGTGGCTATGAAGTGACATTCTTTGTTGTTTAATGGTTTTTTTGCTAGGGCACCAGGTTATTTTTGGAGTTGGACTGTTATTTTTGACCTCTTAATTGAGTCAGTCAAAAATGAGACAAATTAAATGAAAAATAAATAAAGGTTAAACAATAACTTGAATGAAACATACTCCAAAGAAACATGACTGTACTGTGTCTGTAAAATTGGGAAAAGGTTCAATATTAGATGTATGATGATCTGTTCAATCATGTCTTACTCCTTGTCCAAGTGAAAGTATATACACAGTACAGTATAGAGTATTTGTCCGGCCAGACCCTAAGGTAGGTGTAATTATTCTAGTGTGGATAAAAGCTTCTGTAAGGTTGAACTTTCCACCTACAACAGTCTTATGACTCAGCAAGTAGAGGTGTTTCAGTAGATTTGTGCACAAATCATTGGTCCCATCTTTGGCTGCTTGTGAAAGTGTCTGTGTGCAAGAGACTGGACTAATAATATGACTTACACGGCAGCCTATCGAGATGTGAAAATGCCGTGTATGTAAAAGTGCTTGGAATAGCAAGTAAACTACAAAAAGGACCATATAAATGTAAGTCCATGTACAGAAATTATGTACATATGTAAACACATACCTCAAGAGACAAGGTTGATCCATACATGTTAGTGCCATAATCTGGATTATTCAAACTATACTTGATGACCCATGCTGCGAAGGAAAAGGAAAACATGTTAACGTTTAATGTTGTAATAACCATGGATAAATGCATTCATTTACAAAAGATTTGTTCTATTCTGCCCTACCTAGTTGTAAAGAGCCAATTTTTGCTGCTAGTTACATGTGACCTGTGATAAATGAGAATCTAAAACAAGGAAATGTATGTGGACAGCATAGCGTGAAGGAAAACTTGATAATGACTCATCTACAAAGGAATCAGTAAAGAAAGAGAGAGAAGTAGTAGGCAGATGAAAAAGACAGTTATGAAAGAAACAATGTTTCTTTCAACACCAGGAATCATAGCTTTCCTAATCAATTTTAGCAACTAAGACATATATATATATATATATATATATATATATATATATATATATATATATATATATA
The DNA here is from genome assembly GCF_040054535.1 of Antennarius striatus. NCBI lineage: Eukaryota > Metazoa > Chordata > Actinopteri > Lophiiformes > Antennariidae > Antennarius > Antennarius striatus. The sequence goes on from NC_090791.1 coordinate 15,030,297, forward strand.
TATATATATATATATATATATATATATATGTTGCCACATCTGTCTCACTGACATGCAGGTTTGCGTATTTAGAGAAATACTACTTTTAGGAATGATACATTTTGCACTGTAAGGTTTTTATAAGGCCAGCGTCTTCACTGTAATTAGCTGTTGGGTAAATGAACATCAGGACTGCTGTGTTTATTTTTTAAAAGAGAAATGTGCACAACAACAAACACACCAGGTGCAAAAAACAGACAAATAATCACATTTGTTCTGTGGCTGTGGCAATTTAACAGATGCTGGTATTCATTCTGTCTCTTCAGTTATGTCCAAGAATTTCCAGCCCATCTGACCCAACCATGATCCACCCTGACAGGCGTTTGTCAGATCGGGGGAATTCTGTCTCACCTCACACCTTATCATCAAATATGTAGGAATGCAAATAACGATGTCTAGTGATGACTGATAAGTGTGTAGCTCACAGCTACTTTTCATCTATTCAAAAGATTGCTGCACAAATTTTGAGTAATTCAAGTAAAATCTCCACTGGATGAGGTCTTACAGAGAGTACTGACACTGTAACTCAGAACAGAATTGACAGCCAGAGGCTCCAGGGCCTGGTAGTAGATAGGCTTGTACAGTCTGACCCTGGCATCATGTACTGAGTCTGAAAAGCCCATAAATGTAACTAGAAATCTGTGTTTGCATCACAGATGGCTTGCATTTGCATTCATAGAACAATTGTGCAGGAATTTCATTTCTATATTAATTTTATCCACTCAAGTGAAAATAAGTTCTCTGATGCATCTCTGGCGAAGAATATCATCCTTGTACTTTGAATTAAATCTTATTTTTTATCACATTCCATTCAAAATATAACATAAAACATAGTTTAGTTGGCAATGACCAGCAATCATACAGGAATATTAAAGTGTAAATCTAAATAAGTAAAACTACAAAAATAAAACTGTCTAAATAAAATGCTGAATCAAAAAAAATGATATACTTGTCTTTACTTGTGTAAAACACACCCTTCTGCTGGTGGGTGTTTCTGCTTCCAGAAAATGCTGATACAAATCTGTGGCAGGTTCATCCCAAAAGATTCCATTACATCCCCTACCTAAAAGATATAGGGTTGGTAAAACACTGTAGAGGCCTTTTTTCTTTAGTTTCTAGAAAATCTCTTACACACATCGCACAGTATGGAGCAATAACCTCCCGAGTCAAAGAAAAGAGCAGACTGTCAGTCAGCAGCCTCAGTAACGTGAGCACACACCAACAGCACTGAAAATATCTCACCAGGTAGCCTTTTCAGAAGGAAGTTCCTTTGTGGCAGTGCTTTGCTGGTATTTAAATGATTTTACCCTCTTAAGTTTTTTGTTTTTTTTAATTCTTGCATTTATTAACCTTTAAAAAAGATTGGGAGGTTGTTGCATGTAGTGAACTTGCAACTCAAACATGTCTCCCAGCAGGAGATGTCTGGTAGTCAGGTGGTGTATTTCAGAGGAGACACTCTATTGGGTTGGATTTTATCAGTTTAATCCTTTCAAAGTCGAGTAATGAAGGGTGCCTCAGCCGGCTGGCGTGACTACCAACAGCTACACTCCATAGATCCACTGCAGCCCAGAAACATATACAGTATATCTACATGACATCATTGATATAAATGTCACCGTCCCTCAATAAACTATACACTCAATTTATATGCTTGTTCATTTTCAATGGATAATATATCCTGTGCAGCTTGTTGTGTGACATTTTAAAGGTTTTAAGCTAAATGAATACTCACCAAGCAGAAAATGATTGTGGAACAAGTTTTCTCTTGCGTCATTAGTGTTATGCAGAGTTCATCTGTTTTTCTTCTGGATTCTGGAGTTATTATCAGTAGCTCATTCCACTGGGCCTTGGCTTTGAGGACGATGCGCGGTTCACGAGAATTCTTGTGAAAATAATTTCCCTACGGCGACTAATAAGTTTTACTGTAATTCTTTTTTTTTTTTGCAGAATTTGGTTCCTTCTGTCCAGAACCAAATATCTTTTCCTCTTTTAGCCCATTTATTCTGTTCCCTCACATAGCTTAGGGATCTTTCACATCTGACTTTATGTTCCACTCAAGAATGAGTGAATTATTTTTGTACTTTTTTTTTTTTTAAATTAAAAATACTGTGGTAGGTTATACAAAAAAGTCGAGTCAAGCTCGGACTTTTTAACAAGTGCTATTAAACATAATTTGCTGTTTTAATTTGTTTTTGCTTTTACATTCACAAAAATAAACAAAAGACAAGAAAGAAATGCGAATCAGAAACACACAGAGATTTCACCAGAATACAACACATCTTCTTACTCTTCTGTCTGTCCACATTGAGCCTATGTTGCAGACTTGTTGATGTTGCTTTTAAAGGAAATGTAAAAAGTATTAAATTGAATGTTAATATTTCATATTAAGCTAATTAAGAAAGCAGATAATCTTGATAATTTCCTATTAGTCCAGTGTTGGTCCTAATAAAAGAAAGGTTTTAGAAAATGTGTGGTAGAGAATGTACCATTAATGTGTGATCATTTCAGCACCATTTAATAATGACTAAAATGAAACGCTGTCCTAAAGATTCCGTTTTGGGCTTGGGAATTTAGAGATGCATGTATTAACATAAAACACGGCTTGATCAGCGCCCTGGAGCAGCCCTCTGGCTTTGTTACAGTACATGTAAACCAGCAACATGTTCAAAATGCTTAAATCAGCATCTTGAAGAGTTTTATTTAATCCTGCTGAATTTGCTGAGTTTGTGGATCCACCTTAATTTCCAGCCTAATAACAGGAGGCAAATTGTTGTTCCACTCCACACCTGATAAGAATAAACGTCAACAGTGAAAATTATTTTTACATCTAGAATCTCTACGGAGACCCTGGTGGCCTGAATCTTTGCCCTCAAGATTTTTTTTCAACGTAAACAAAGATGAAATGATACAATAGAAAAAGAAATATAAAGCTATAGTTTTATGAATAGTAAGCAGGTGTCTGATGTTTAGGGCGGCACGGTTGATTCTAGGTTCGAGTCCCGTTCTGTGCGGAGTTTGCATGTTCTCACCGTGTCTGCGTGGGTTCTCTCCGGGTTCTCCGGCTTCCTCCCACCTCCAAAAACATGCGCTTCAGGTTAATCAGCCGGTTCCAAATTGATCATAGGAGTGAGTGTGAGTGTGTGTGTTTGTCTACATCTCTGTGTGGCTCCGCGGTTCACTGGCGCCGCGCCCGGAGTGTCCCCCGCCTCATGCCCTAAGCCAGCTGGGATTGGCTCCAGGTCCCTGTGACCCACTGCAGAGGACAAAGCGGTAGCAGATGAATGAATGAATGAATGAATGAATGGATGGATGAATGGATGAATGGATGAATGAATGAATGAATGAATGAATGAATGAATGAATGAATGAATGAATGAATGAATGAATGAATGAATGAATGAATGAATGAATATCTGGTGTTTTTAATATTTGGAGTTATATTTCTCTGGCGCGCTCATTGGGGGCCTGTGTATGACACACTTTTGTCCACTAGGTCATGTCATTTCATAGCAACAAAACACTGCATTGTTTTTGCAAAAACGTTGATTGAATTTTGGACCAATTTAAGTCATACTCTGACTCTGAAAGCACGTTTTAATATTTCTTTATTGGGTGATGGGCATAAAAACAAATGTCAAGTAGGAAAACAGCTTCATTCACCTTTTAAATTATCCGAGACTGAGCCACAAAAGGTTTATAAATTCAACTCTTAGTATCTGCAGAAAACAACACTTTAAATTATGTGTATTTGACTTAAAATTCTTAATCTAATAATCAGAATTCACATCATTTTCTCTACATTCACAAATGGCCATGCCAGTGCGAAATGAAATGTTTATGTGTCATATTTATACAGTGTGTATATATATACACTATATGTTACTGTATATACTATATAAATACTGTCTGTATATACAGTATAAATACTGTATACATACTGTATACTTATATACTTACATATACACATACTGTATCTAGAGTGTATGTACATATGTAGATAGTTGTGTTTATACAGTGCGCCCTCGTTCCTTGCAGTTAATGCGTTCCAGGTACCACACGCGATTAACGAATTCCGCAATATAGCGACAAACTATTTTTCTTTTTTACGATAATTTAAACATTTATGAACCCTCCCCATACTGATACTAAACTACATTCTATCTGTACTACCTCTTCCCACACTCTCATTGACTGTTTAGAACACTTTTGTATCTCAAGTAAGTCTGAGACTGATGGAAGGGAGCGCGTTTCCGGATGCCATCAGCCAATAGAATCCACATACGGTATCATGTGACTGGCTACCAAAAATCCACGGTGACGTGAAGTCGCGAGCGTTGATGCGCGAATGCGCGAGGGTGCCCTGTATAGTTATATAGCTGTTTTAGTGTGTGTGTTTGTGTGTGTGTGTGTGTGTGTGTGTGTGTGTGTGTGTGTGTGTGTGTGTGTGTGTGTGTGTGTGTGTGTGTGTGTGTGTGTGTGTGTGTGTGTGTGTGTGTGTGTGTGTGTGTGTGTGTGTGTGTGTGTGTGTGTCACTTAAAGAGAAAAAAGCAGAAGTGTTTTCCCGCAGTAGTTATCAGAGAGAATGAACGTAGACTTGAAACCAGCATCCTCTCCCCTCTATAAAAGTGGCATAAGGGTCACAGAATTGTTGGAAGTTGTCAACACTATACAAGCTGTACAAAAATTATTCAATGCCAGTTGTCCTCACTTCATCCTGTGAACTGCAGTTCAGCTTGAAGGCGTGAATGTGGATTGTGTGACCGTAGTTCCTCTATCCACATGAGAATTATTTTTTACAACTTCGAAAGGGAAATGTCATTTCACACATATTGTTGCTTAGCTACAGATGTACTTTGCATTCAAGAGCATGTGCTTGAGTGCATGGCTAGCAGTGCCATTCTCACATGATTCAATGTTAGTAAAATATATAGTTAACCTGTAATAGTAAGAATAATCTTAGTAAACTAACTAACATGTGTACAGAAGCCCAACAGAATTATTGTTTTGTAACATTTAAAGTTATGGTATCCTCCAGCCCTGTCTGTAGTGGATGGCATAATGCACTTAATAATATCAAGTTTTCTCAATTAATGGTATGTCGCCAAATTTCAGCTTAAGTTATTTCAAGTCACTTTAGAATAGAAGCCTGTTTGGATCAACGCTTTATTCTACCCAACATTCCCCCATGAAGAAGCAACAAGAAACAAAAGTTTAATAAAATAGTAATGAAAGCCAACATATAAGAAACATAGAAAATGTAAACAATCTGAAATATATAGTGGAAAAAGTAATATACAAGCAAAATGCAAATTTGGGGACATGGAGAAAATATGGTCAATAGTAGTGATATTGATATATTTCATCTATCACTAACAAGACCCCAGTAAGGGACGTGGGTCAGCAGTCAGGATTAAACACAGTTATTTAACATAACTATCTTAAAATTTACTTCCAAACAGCATTCGTATATCTTGAGGTACTTGAACTGAGTCTCCACACCCTCTCCATCGCTCATCTCTTCTGAAATGTTTGACTTCTGCTGTCTGAAGTACAGTCTAGTTTAGGCAGCTGTGAACCAAATAACCTATTTGCCCATTTAAATGAAACAGAAAGGAAATAATGAAATGGAACTTTACATTTTTTTAAAATTATTACAACATATATTACATATATATTACAACATCAACAACAACATCCGAAAAGAAGGGCAGACGGATAGAAGCCAATAGGCTTGTGAAAATTCCCATCCCCAGAATCAATAAACATCTCTCTCATTAGAATATTTAATCAACAAACTCAGACATTAAAAGTTTTCAACCAGCTCATAGATTGAATTTTGACAGACGTTCATACCGTTATCCACTTCCATATATTAGCCTTTTACCCTACAGTATAACCATGTCAACATTCTTCTTAGGAACAACAAGGTTTGTTAACATCACAGATAGTCAAAACAAGACGTTGTCCTTGCCAGTGTTCTCCACAAGAATATAATGATCATATTCACCTCTTTCAGCAAACAGTGTTTATACAAGATTTAACCAGTTTGTTGCAGACACTTGAACAGTTTTACATGGTATTATATCGTCAAAAGATATCAATATGCTCTTTAAAGTCTCAAAATTAATGTAATCCCATATTAACACAAATACATGTTTTGTTTTGTTGTTGTTGTTGTTGTTGTTTTGGCGGTTTTTTTTGTTTGTTTGTTTTTTGTTCATTAGTCCATGTTCCTGACATCGATGATGTTGATTATTTCAACTGTTCCATGAAATACTTGGCGTGTCCAAAATTGTAGAGCTCCCAATATTGAAGTGATTCTGTTGTACTGATCTTTAGTGTAGTAACAATTCTTGTCCGTCTTTATTGCTCATATTTCACCAACTCCTCTGCACTCCTGATCACCGTTGTTTTCATCTGGTCCGGAGAAAGCCCTTTTGTTTTGATGAAGATCTTGCAGTTGTTTGTCCAGGTGTTGTCGATCAGCCTATTCTTCTTCAGTTGTCGAGCTTTTTTAGCGATATCAGCATTCTTTTTAGTGAGATTCTCATTTTTTCCTTTCAGTTTGAAGCATTGTTTCGGAAGAGAAATTTTGTGTTTACGATTGTTGAATTTGATCCTCACTGCAGGTGGTCTCCCACCTCCAGATGGTAATGGGTAACATGTCAATCTGGTCTGGATCTATAGTTATCTCCAGATCCCTCAGTTGAGAACTCACTTGTTACTCCAGAGATTCGATGTCAGCGCTGTCCACAGCATTTCTGTAATTCCTCGGCTTAATTTTGCTCCCAGTGATGATCACATCATTTATACAAATGCTTTGTTCCAAATCATCAGTTCTTTGTTGTCCCTGTTCTTTTTTTTCTTCCTAGGCGTCTAGCATCGGTTTTAGCTTTTCTTCAAACTTATTATCAAAGTCATGTGGTTGTTGTGGTTAACACATGGTATGGTTAGGGTGTACATCAGCAACTGCTGCTGATGCAAGGGAAGGTGACTGTAAGACTGATGTCATCGTTCCTTTCGATGAGACATTTCAAATGACTATATTAGAGCTGTTACTGTAATAGTAGTTTGACTGTTCCTTCTTCATCCTGACCTTTCTGTACAGAGTTAATCAGGAAGTTGTTGAGACAGAGGTCCAGACTTCTCATTGTTTGAGATTTCAAGACAGAACCAAAAGAACAAACAAACATGGATTTAAAACTCTGTGTTTGTGTATGGGCAGGAAGATGATTGTGAGCTAGTGGGCAAAGTCCTGGATGCTTGCTGTGATCATGTTGGCTACAAACGATACTTGGAAAAGAGGCCAGAATTCTTTAAATTCAGGCTATGTAGAAACGTGATATTATTAGGCTCATCATAACTCAACACAGCCACGTAGAAAACACTTCAGGAAATTTGTGTGTGGGCTTCAGTACTTTCTCAGTGTAAATCACCTATCACCTTGTTAAATTTAAGACTATATGGTAAACATGTTTTTTAGGTGATTTATTATGCTGATTAAGAACCAGCGTTGTGCAACATGTGCTGTGGAATAAAGATGTCAAAACAAAACAGGATGCTGAAAATTAGTACAAAGTGTTCTTTAACATACCAGAGCAGCGCGTCAGCACAAGTTCACGTTTTCGCTGTCTGTAAGACCCTTATCTCTATGCAGGTGGCGTCTTCCTGATTCACACTTACAGCCTGCATCTTGTTGTTCACATCCGCCATCGTAAGGTTAATATATTATTTGTATGGAATCTTAACCAGAAAACATTTAAAAACTTTGGCACTAATGAAAGACACTACACCTAGTTATGGAGAAAATGGTAATATATCGGTCTGTACATGCTTTCTCTACAACAGTCCCTGAAGATCTCTTGTCTGTCATTATTATGTTCTGAGAAATATGCAGTTCAAAACTCACTTCATTGTTAAGAAGTGTTAAATGTGCAGTAGCCAATCTCCTTTTCAGTGAGTTTTTAGACCTTCAAGTGGCCTAACAATAGTGCTGCAAAAATAATACTTGATGAAAATGAAACAATTTGTCTGATTCCTTTAAGTTCCTTTTAGAAATGCTTGCAGCTTATTGGAATTTCCACAAATTTTTAAAGCTCAACCCACACAAGTCTCCATGTGCAATATTGTGTACCGTGTGTTGGCATCCTGTTATTCAGGTTGAGTGAACATTAAAAGTGTGTTATATACATTTGATGCTACAGGGTTGTTCGGTCCTGTTTTATTGTTTTACACTCAACATTAATCCATGATAAAACAAATTTTCTTTTTCTGCCCTTTCATTGAAAACTAGTCCACCTTTAGGGGATATTACACGCTTTTCTATTAATTTCTTTCCAAATGAAGCTCAACAATGTTACCATTGTTGCATTGTCTCAGACGGACACACTCAGACTCAAAGCTATATATCTGTCATTGTCATAGTTCTCTCAGCGCTAAAAATCCGCCTGTGGGGTTAAATCTACCAGCAGCAAAACAATGACCTGTCGCACAGCCAAACGACTGTGCCCTGGCCAGCAATAAAGTTCATTCAACAAAATTAGCAAAAACAGAGAGAGAGATAAAAACTACCTGTAAAAACATACTATTTAGTAACACATGTCGTCATGGAAACAGAGTCACATGCGCTGGCCCAGCCATTTCCTCTCACTGTGACCCTGCCCTGGTGAGAGCATAAGTTCCTGCGAATCCTCTACGAAACCTCAGCATAAGAGGCGTGATTGAGAGAGAGACCCCTCCCCAGAAAATCAAGTCATCTCAGCATGTCACCTCAGTGGTGAGATGATGAAGACTGGGAGAGGAGAATGAGAAAGCAAGAAAGAAAGAAAAGAGAGGCCATCGTTAGATTCCCCCTTTTATATATAAGCATGTTTATACTGTAGCTACGAGAAGAGAAGAGAAGAGAAGAGAAGAGAAGAGAAGAGAAGAGAAGAGAAGAGAAGAGAAGAGAAGAGAAGAGAAGAGAAGAGAAGAGAAGAGAAGAGAAGAGAAGAGAAGAGAATAAAGAGAACAGAACAAAACAGAACTCTGGACTTCTTCATCTTCACCATGATGGGCAGGTGGAACCTTCATATACTGGGTGAGTCAAAGTACTTCATACATTGTAATTCTTAAACAAAATTAGATTTCTACAAAAATCAAGAGTTACGTTTTTTTTCTAATTTTCATGGTTAATTACTTTGTTAAACAGCGTTCTGTTAACATCCGGCAGCAATTTTATCCTGAGTCTTGCTGTCAAAATTCCAATCTTACACTGTTTCATTTCTTACTGCCAACCCCTCGGCAGCAGTGAGGGTGGGAAAGTACACAAATAAATTCATATAAAGGAAGAAGAATGATGCCCAACACAGCAGTTTTTCTTCAAACAACCCTCTGGTCAGCCCCCAAAGCACAAAGGACCTCTGTTCTTCTGCTTTTACAGTGATAGGCCTATTTACACACTACGGGCTCAGTACCCACGATGCCTGTCATCTGATAATGACTGTATCTGAACCTCCAAAGAAGAGACTGTTGCCGTTAGTAACAACACCTGGAAACATTTTGTAATGTCATGACCACAATCTCCGCTGGCCACTTTTTATCTTAAGTCATGTTGTTAGCCTAATTTTACTCTACCTTATTTTAGTCATGTTATTAATGAAACCAGCTGTACTCCCAAATTGCCAATAACATCCTGAACTTACTTATCCTTAAAATGAACCTATATTTAGGATGCTGTTTTTACTCGGAGCTATTTCCTTCCAAGGGAGGGGGGAAAAAACGGTGAAACTGTCGACTTAGAGGTTTTCAAGCACAAAACTTTCTTTGCAATGTCTGAGTGTTGCGGCATATGCTTGAGCAGCAGAATACACGAAATGATGTTTCAGTATTGTTGGGAACAGAAATAATTTACTGGGAATGGTTGAGCTGAAAATGATGGGATGAGGCTTGTGTTTCAAGCGATGTTTAGGGGTCAGGAAGAGGTGCCGGGGGGGAGATGAAATGAGGATACAGCTTCTTCACCCTTCTTTGGTTCCTATGATACAGAGAATGAAGAATTACTTAGACTTACTTTGGAATCATAGCACATTCTTTAAAGGTGGGGCTGTCTTACCTTCATATCTGAATAGATAGATGCCATTAGTGATAAGTGGGAGTATATATCTCTGAATCAGCACACTTTAATTAACAGAGCTGCGTCTCTTTACAGTGAACTGACAGTGTATAAAAAATAAAGTTTACCAACTCAAAACATGCTTCTTCTTTCCATTAACTTTGCATTATAGTCAGCTGGAGTCGTTCATACGTCCACATAGCACTGACTCTTCACTCTTTCCCCCTGAGGATGTCGTGCTATTTTGTGCTGGGCCATGCCAGCTGACATTTCCTCACACATAGGAAGCTCCTCCATACACAATGAATTCATTTTTAATTATGGTACAGATGCTGCTGCAGCAATCTGAGGAAACTGGTTTGGACAATGAGAGAATGAACCTTGTCTTTACGTCTTTGTCTTGTTCGAGGGATTCGCATTGATTCTTTCATCGACATGGAGTTACAGAAAGGCAACTGCGATGAATGAAGCATAGACAAAACAGAGGTAATGTTCAGAGGAGGATTAAACCAACAGTTGTTTGGTTGTTTTTCAGCTATGTACTTCTTCTCCGTTGTGGTCCTGTCAAAGCCCAGCTGCCCCAGAGGATTTAGTAGTGTGAATCTACAATGTATTGGTATGAAAATCAAACATGTATTTCATTACGGTAAATAAATATATACATGTATACATACATGCAGGGTATATGATGGTGTTATCTCTCATTCAACTTTAATGAAGATGAAAATGAATGTGACTTTGAAGAGGATTATTCGGATGATGTTGGGCCCTGTGGAGAGAACACTGCTTGCTTTAACACATACGGCAGTTTCTACTGCCAATGCGTAGACGGCTTCAGGTCATCCACAAAGACTGTAAATTTTTCTGCTGAAACATCTGCAACATGCAAAGGTCAGTCCCGCTGTATTTCAAATCTATGCAGGCAGACGCTCTGATTACCACTTTACTGACTTTTACACTTGTAGTCAAAAGTTTAAAGTCATATCTTTATTTTTTGCTTACAGATATCAATGAGTGCTTGGAGAACACAGCTTTGTGTGGACCTCATGCATTGTGTTTTAACACAATTCCACACTATGACTGCAGTTGTGATGATGGATTCATTTCCTCAAATGGAGTGGAAATTTTTCGCCACACTGGCAATGTCGCATGTATAGGTAATAACAGTACACTCGACACAAGAAACACTGAAATACTGTGTGACATTATACACAGCATGTGCATCCATATCTGTACATCTTTCTCACCATGTTGCAGCAACATGATTGCAGTGTAATCTTAACATGGTGTGATGTTTTCATTATTCTTAAATACATTCTGTCGTGTCTTGCAGACATCGATGAGTGTGAAGAGACGAGCGTTTGTGGTCAGAATGCAGAATGCATCAACACACCAGGCAGTTACGTCTGCGTCTGTAATGCTGGGTTTGGACTGAAATCTGGCCATGCTAACTTCTCTGGGAGTCAGGAGCAATGTGAAGGTTAGAGAAATGACTGAAAAATAATTGGTATTTTATAATTAAATATTTTGTTTCATTTTTATTCTCCAAAGGCAGTCATCACAAATTCTAAAAATGAAACTAAAAAAAAGACTGGAAAAACTATTTCACAACTTTTTCGGAAGATTGACGATAAATGTGTGCGCTGTGTTTCAGTTTGGTCAGATCTGTTTTATATGATTGTGTATTATCTTTAAAACCACTGTGATGTGAGCCTTCTGATGAAGCGGGATATCTACAGTATCTATCGTTCCATTGACACTGAAAGCTATTAAACTATTTTCCTCTACCTGATCGCTTTCCTCTCCAGACATATGTGTCATTGATAAGACAATCTGTGGAAATGGAACCTGCCGCCATGGAGCCAGTGGCCATTACTGTGCATGCCATGCAGGATTCACTAACTATGGCAACACAGGGTTTCATTGCACCGGTAAGGACACAGGAACACTCATCTTTTTCCAACATCCATTACTGAACCAATATTTGCACTGTAAATATTTTAACAGAACTTTTTCACAAGTAGAGGTACCAACATGTCGTGCTATTCAACAGCAAATTTAATGAAACAGAACTTCCTGTCTCCTCAGCATTGAACTGCGACGATTTTCAAAAGGAAAACCTGAGAGAGCTAAAGGTATACCAGAAACAGAGTCGGTATGCATTAACACTTATCTAATATGTGTTGTGGCTCATACTTCTCTTTCATTATTGTCTTTTTCCTCAAACTTGCTCTAGGAATCTCAGGATGCATATAACTTTATGACGCAGTTGGGAAAAAGCTGTCTGGAGCTTAAAAACCAGTCTGAGACTCCAACAGGAGTGGATGGAGCCAATACACTGACGGTATTTTTGCAAAATAAATTCATTATAACTACTAACTCTTAACTTGTTCGGGCCCCTTTGAGTATGACTGCATGGCCATGTCTGTGTACAATTTTGTAGACTGTTTACAATGACCTGATGTACGCAGCCTGAAAGTCTCATGCTTATGTGGCTCCCTCTGGCCCTCCTCTGCTGTGTAGAGACTGTTGTCTGTGGTCGACAAGCTTTTGTCCACTGGGGCCTTCAAGGATAAAAGGAAAGTCTCTGCCTTACTGGATATGGTGGAGAACAGCCTGAGGTTCATAGGACCTTTCCTTGGGCCCCCCGGAACAACGAAATCCTCCCCTCACACAGGTCAAAGCAATTCAAAGAAGCAGAATTTCTTCTTGGTTTCTTCGCTTTTTAAACACGGTCATAACTTGTTAATTATAAGTTGATCTTTGTATTTGGGTGCAGAGCTGCAGCTGCTGGTGCACAGAGGGGTTGACTTACCCCACGGATCTGTAACTTTATCACTGAAACAAGCCCAGCTGGACATCCAGCTGGAGACAGCTGCTGGGGATCCCGTCCATTACCCAGGTATGGTTCGTGTCTAAAATCATCACACTTTACCACTTTAATCAAGACACAGATGATCTGTAAATCCAATGAACATCATCCTCATCCAGTGTTGTTCTGCTGTGATTGCGGAAGGCTTTGCAACGGTGTCCTTGCTGAGCTTTGCAAACCTGGAGGACTCAGCAGACGGCTTCTTTAGTGGGATGAAATCGCGAGATGACCGAAGATTCCAGATAAACTCTAAAATTGTGACCGCGACTGTCAGTAACAGAAACACGAGCTACCTCGAAGAGCCAGTTAAACTAACTTTCTACCACCTGAAAAAGGTAGCATACAGGATCCTATCAGATGATAGAGAGGGCAGAATCTATCTCCACAGAAAGATGTCTTCTATACTGGCCATTATTTCTTTTTTTGTTTCGCAGTCATATAAATCTAACCACAGTTGTGTGTTCTGGGATTCCTCTGAGGGAGGAGGGAGGTGGTCTCCTCATGGCTGCAGCGTGGAAGAGTCCAACCCTGAATACACTGTGTGTTCCTGCAGCCATCTGAGCAGCTTTGCTGTTCTCATGGCGCTCTATGAGATAGAGGTGAGATCCTGGACACATAGGAAAATCACATCACCAACACTTCAGGGTTTACGGTTGGATTTTCAATCTTTTCCTACTGTAATGTGATTCTCATCTCTCTGTCCTGACAGGACAAGTTTGAGCTACAGCTGATCACATGGATCGGTTTGTCCCTGTCACTAATTTGTCTGTTCATCTGCATCCTGACGTTCTGGCTGGTTCGCTCAATCCAAAGTCCAAGAACCACCATCCACTTGCACCTCTGCATCAGCCTCTTCATTGCCACCCTTATCTTCCTTGTGGGAATCTCTCAGACAGAGAACCAAGTAAATACTTCTGTAAAAGTTCTCACAGTCAAACTGCTAGTGAGCCCAATGTTATTTCCTGAAACCTCTGAATACAGCAAGGGAATAGACACTGAGCAGCCATGCAGCTACTGAATGATTTATGTGGGTGCCAGAGATTTATAAACAACAATTCAGCAAGTTGCTCACGATTCCTTTCTCCCAATTTCCCAGAATCCTCTGTCCTTTTTCACTGCTGTCATGCTGATCATCATCTCTCTCCCTGCTGCATTAGGTTGGCTGTGCAGTGGTAGCAGGGCTCCTGCATTTCTTCTATCTGGCAGCATTTTGCTGGATGTGTCTGGAGGGCATACAGCTCTTCAGGATGGTTGTCCTGGTCTTTAACACCAACTTCAAACCTCTTTGTATGATGGTAGGGGGCTATGGAGTCCCAGCTGTAATTGTTGCTGTTTCAGCCTTAACCAATGCCAAGGGATATGGTACTGAGAGATAGTAAGATTCCTCTACTGATGCTGATTTTATTTTAGTTCCTTTTCATATCCAATCCAGATCCTGTTAGAATATGGTCTTTTATATAAAGTTTCAATTTTTTGCAGTTGTTGGCTAAATCTGGAATTAATTTGGAGTTTCTTGGGCCCTGCCTGCATCATCATCATTGTGAGTTAGAAAAAACAACAATGATGAATATCCCTAAAATAGATGTCAGAATTGTCTAAAGCTTAATCTCCTATAATTTTCAGATAAACATTTCCTTCTTTGTCCTGACTTTGTGGAAGTTAGCGCAGAAGTTCTCAAGTTTAAACCCTGACCTGGACAAACTGCAGAAAATAAAGTGAGTCAGCAGCAACACACAAGCTTCTGCACACGTATGCTCAGTACATGTGAACGAAGAGTACATGTGTATGTAAACGTGTGGGTAAATGTTTTGAAAGTGAGACTACACATTTTCCATGTGTAATAAATGATGTGTCTCAGTAAAGATAAGGAGAAAAAATATATAAATATAATAATATAAAAACTACAAGCTCTTATCTGCCACAGTCTCAGATTTAAACCTTATGTGTATTTGTCTCCCCCTGCAGGTTATTCACCATTACTGCAGTTGCTCAGCTGTGCCTGTTGGGCACCATGTGGATATTTGGTTGTTTCCAGTTTGAGAAGGGCACGATAATCATGTCATATCTCTTTACAATCTTCGGCAGCCTTCAGGGCGTCATGCTGTTTGTCATGCACTGTCTGTTTGCCAAACAGGTCAGTTACCATCCTCTCAAAAATAACTTTGCTGCTGTCTCTGATGCCAAAACTCACTTTGGATTCTTATTTTAGGTGAGGGAAGAATATGGAAAACTCCTTTCCAGATTATGTGCACCTACAAAGAAGAGATACTCAGAGTTAAGTTGGTCACATTCTGCAAAAGCTCAAGTAAGAATCTATGTATTCTTCACTACAGTATCTATGGCTCAAAGAGAATATCATGTGACGTGTTGGTGGTGAAGTCCATTAATTTACTTTTTCTGAGCAAACTATACTTTTTGTATGGAACTGGATGTCACACCTTTAGCATTTGGTTAGCAGTAAGATCTTAAGAAATCCAGTGTAGATAATTCAATTGAAGTACATTTTTGGAGCCCTTGCAAATTCAAACAAGACATGGTCTTTTCCAGGGCTTGATAACTGAAAATAACAAGGTATTACAGGAGATGAGAAGTGAAGCGTGGAGTATCTGGGTGACAGAGTAGACCCTGTCAAGATTATGAAAGAGTAGCCTACTGAAAGTGTCAGTTTTGATTGATTAGGTCACATCTCTTTTCTCTGGTCCTCAGGCATCTAAGAGTACCCAGGACACGGGAGAGTCTCACATGTGAAGAGCTTCAAACAGATGTGGGAGCCAAGTCTGATTTATCTCCTGAGGACTGCCATCTCAGACATATGTACAACTACCGCACTACCATTTATAGTCATTATATCTGTGTTGTTTAGTGAGAAGTGTTGTAAATATTTTTATTTTTTCATTATAAGCTATTAAATGGGAGCCTTGGTCAGTTAAAGATATGTCTATTGTCCTATACAAAACAGTTTTTAAATGTTGAAATAAATTGCATAATACAGGCTAGTCTGCAAGACAATGTAAGATAATGCATATTTAAAGCTAGTGTCCTTTAATTTCATATCAACCGTTTATTGTCCCACATTGCAAATAAGTATTTAATTGAAAATAAAATCAAACCAACAGAACAATTTTGGACAATAAAATCTAAATGATACTTGATAGCATAAGGATATATTTTATCGAGTACACATGATAGGATGTGTTGTGTCCTCCAGGTACTTAATTAAACAAAGATAATCTTGATAGATCATTTTAAGGCAATCGATTTTTTTTTCTGTGTATCTTCTCAACCTCATTTAAATGCATTCATCCAAATATGATCAACAAAAAAGCGGAAAGACAGATGATTGTAATTCACATGTTTGTGTGCATATTACAAGGAAATGTGTAGTCACTCCTGCCTTATTCAGCGTGTTGTAAAAGGATACATGTATTATATAAAATCTATATATTAGAAGAGTTAATTAATTTGCCAATTTCAGACAGAAAATGTTTCAAAACTTGAATATTTACCAAACAACTTTATATTAAATATATATTCCTTGTGCTTGTACATCTTGCCTAATGCCAAACAATTACACTTGAATTACTTTAATAAAGAAATAGAATAAAAAAGTTATTTTTGTTATTATGAGAACACATATTTTGGCAAATGGAATAAGTAATGCAATAATTTGGCAAGATACAGAACCCAGTACTGTTGGTGTGAAGTATTAGTGTGACTAGTTAGACCATCCAGAGAAAGCATAAGCTGTCGCTCGTGCTTGGAGAGTCCTGTTGGGATTCTCTGTCTGTTAAAGTGCTTTGAAATGTCTGCTGAAGTTATTAAGCGCTATACAAATACAGGTTGATTGATTGATTGATTGATTGATTGATTGATTGATTGATTGATTGATTGATTGATTGATTGATTGATTGATTGATTGATTGATTGATTGATTGATTGATTGATTGATTGATTGATTGACTGGTAACCAGTTCAACCAGGTGGTTCCTGTTACACTACAATATGACTGTTAGTGTGACAAGGGGAATGCTTTAAGTGGTTCAGCAGTCTACAAGAATGCACTATATTTAGACCATTTACCAGTCCATTTACATGATGATCTGAAGGAAAACTCTAAAGTCTCTACTTAAATAAACATTCACTGTAAAAACATAAATATCCCTGCATTTTACCTCTTTCAAGACACTATATTGAGACGCTGTGGGTGGGTTTTTCAGATTTACACTCAGCTTCTTCTTCCAGAAAACTTAAGGGCAGAGTTTAGTTAGCATCTTATCTTATTACATCTTGGGAATTAATGATTATAGCCCCAGTTCAGTGCAGGAAATTAGATGCATTTGAGAGAGTAAATTAGAAAATTTTCCCGACAAGTAACTTATTTTGCAGCTCAGATATTCATTTAGCACTGGATCAATACTACACAATGAAAATGACTTCTCAGATCCCCTCTGGTTCAAAGGATCAAGAGGAAAGATGAACAGATGGAACACATCCAGGGAGGAAGAATGAGAACAATGCAAGTCCATCATATTCATATAAGATAGTTGCCAAGCCACTCTAGGGACAGTCAGGCCAGGGACAGAATGAAATTACAACGAGCGAGGGAAAAGAAAATAAGGGCAAAAGCAAATTAATATGAACCACGGTGATAAATGAATATTGTAATTCAAGCAGCTTTGCAGACAAAAACATTTTTCTTGGTCACATATTCCACTCAAAACAACTCAAATTTCTGAAGGAAAGCATAATATATTATTCATGAAGATTTAAATGTAATTTCATAAGTGACATATTTGCCACATTATTTTCTTATGGCAAATTCGACTACAGTATGACTAGGAGTTGGATCATCATGAAAGATACTAATTCTAATTCTAATTCTATTTAATCTACTTTCATTATAGATGTGAGATGGGAGGCAATTCACACATCCCACTAAAGTTTTTTAAGACACAAATAATGGAGGGAGGATATGTCCCATAAGGTCAACAGGGTATTAATTTAATATGGCTGAGTCGCTGACATATGTTGTGAAAAGAACAGAACAGTATTCTGTGACAGAGAAATTAAACAGACTAGACAGGGAGCAGAGTGAATCCCATGACTTTTAATGTTCTGCTGCTTTAGTGGTGTTGACACAAGGAGAAGCAGTGGAATTTAATCATTCTCTCTGAGGCTTTATGTGGTCCTTCATAACCTTTGAAGGTCTGTAACATGAGCAGGTTATGTGGTAGGTGCTCATAAATCAAGTGTGGAGTTATGAGACTGGTATCAAGAGTGAAATAATTATTTGTAATCGTACGAAAATATGCAGAAGAAGCAATTCAGGTGAAAAATTCACTTTCCTCTTGTCTTAGGAACATAGCAATGCCTGGAATCCTGCAGAAATCGAGGCTCTTGCAAGATTTACATGCAGTCTGTATGTCTGTGGAATTCATTGTTTAAATTATAATTATTCTTGAGAAAAAGAAAGGATTAACCAGCAAGCGTCATCAAGCTTAATCCCTAGAGTAAAACACAAAATGTATCACAATAGACTGCATTTTGTTCATGCAAATGAGAATACAATTGAGGTTGATCACAGCAGATATCGGGTGGCAGGACAAAGACAAGCCTGAAAGGAGGGGGAATCCAAATGATCACATCCCACATCTGCTTCTGTAGCACAATAGTGAGTGAGAAAAGTAATTTATAAAAAGTGTTTGTATTTGTCAGAATGGTTCTGTCCATGTTTACCTAGAAAGCACTTGTGCTTGTATAATAATCAAACACTAAAATCAATAATCAAGAAAGGGAGTCTTATTATTCCAAGGCTTCTTTGAATGATCGAACTATTAATGACCTGATTTTCTTCATTTCATGCAAATAAAGATGAAACTGAATCAAAATCCGATATACTGTATAAACAAATAAATTGACGTGGTCACAATCACAAAACATCAAAACGTTGTCTTTGCAGTTTTATCTCAGTGAAAACAGGAGTGGTTGATCTTCGGGGAGGAAGTGGAACACGGTGGGAGTGTTTAAGGGATGGTGAGCGAGTTTCGCAGCATTCAGGGAAAGTCGTTAGTAGTCTGTGCCGGTACGACGCTAAATAGTCGCTCCACCGAATCTGGTCGTAACGGAATTAGTTTTGTCCAATAAACGTTGAGGAAAGCTTGACGAGCATTGAACCTGACCAATGGCTGAGCGGTTCGTGAAACCTGACACCGGGGTGGGCGGTGCTGCCGAGGCATCATCTAAATTCAATATGGAGTACAGAGACTAGCCTCATACTGATTCACTCAGCATTTCACTGCTTTTATTCATAATCGCGTGTGTTTTTGAACGTGCAGAATGAATGATGTGCTCTCCCCGGTCGGTGCTATCCTCCAGGTTCCGCTTGTGACATATTTGTAAATGTCGTTTATTTGTAAATGATGTACTAGCATAGTGAACAACAAGCGTGCTAGCGACAAGTGATCTGTAGAAGTGTGGAAAACACAAACTAGGTTACTTATTTATATTTTTAAAAAGTTGCATCGCGCATGTTTTGGACGCTGTCAGCATTCGTTAAAAAAATAATTTAATTATTTGCGCGAAATTCAATAAATTAGGCCTAAATTACAAGTTTTGATCGTCGGGGAGGTTTTTTAGGTGAAAGGTGTCGTCGCTCCAGGCAGCTCAGACCGGAGGTGAGTGCCGTGTGTTCATGACGGCCTGCATGTCAATGTTTTACTGAGAACTGATTTTGTGTTGATTTTGTGTGCCTTTAGGGATTAGCTAATCTCAGTTTACAGTTGACATTTGAATTGGTAACAATAGTAAACCCCCACCGTATGGCAGGTTTGTTGTCAAAACATGTTATTTATCAGATGTTTGCAGTGACAATGCTGTACTGTAACCCCCTGCTGACAGTGAAGCAGGGTAACCTGGTGATCCCCTGGACTTATTTTGATTCTTCGGGCGTTAGAAACCTTTAGCGTTTAAAGGTGTGATGGGTTCCATTATGTGTCAGATAATCCTATAAAAAATTATTTCTCCATCCTCCAAAAGGGATAACAATACCAAGCAGACCTCAAAGTCCACCAAAGCTTGGATTAAGAAGTCCTTGAAATTTCTAGAGCGGCCGTCAGTCGCCTGACTTGAATTCCTTTCAAAATCCCTGATGGGGTTTTAAGGAAGGTGGTTGAAGTAAATGTTACAGAACTGGAGTTCTTTGTCCATGGGGAGTTGTGAATGCAGCAAGTTGTATCATCAGGTGTCGTACAAACACAAAAGTTACCTGTTTAGACTTTTGCAACTGTTGCGTTTCTTGTTTTGTGTATTTTTGTGTGGTTTCCAAGGTGGCAGCTAATGAGGATCCAAATTAATGAGGGAATAAAAATGGATTTTGGGTTATATTTGAAAAAAAAAAAAAAGGTTCTGTTTTTTCAGAATATAACTTTTATTGATTAATTTTGTTATAGCAAAAAAGCAGGTAAATGGAACATTTGTCAGTAGCCCTAATATACAGTGAGGTGTGAATAATTTTGTATACAGTATCGGTTAAGTTTTATAGCTAATTAAAATCATCTCTCATGTGCTGTAAGGGCTCAGTTTCCCAAATGAAAACCATCTTTCTCAATTTAATCCTTGACAAGAATGCACAATGCAGCAAGTGTCTCAGCCTCTCTGGGGTCCTTTGGACTGCTGCGAATTTTCGGGGTGTCCTGGTCCTGGAGTCTGGCAGCAAGCCTGGGGGTGTATCTGTGCATGAGAACCTGGAAGTACTTCTACATCGCTGCTCGCACCGCCAAAAGAGACGCCACGTAAGTTAAATGAAGATGTAGTTCTTTTGATTTGAGTGTACGTATCTTCTTTCTATCATGTCTCCTTGTCTTTTTCCTGTAATCCTCTCTAGTGGCCTTTGTGTGCTGTTGAGAGTGAAGCTGGCTTTGTGGAGATACATGCGCAATGGAAGTAACATCCCTTCCATGTTCGACCAAACAGTAAAACTCTGCCCGAATAAACCAGCGTTGATTTATGAAGCCACAGGGGAGACATGGACCTTCACGCAGCTGGACGCGCTGTCCAATGCTGTTGGCCACTGGGCAAGGGGTCAGGGGTGGGTGTCGGGGGATGTGGTGGCCATCTTCATGGAAAGCAGACCGTTACATGTGGCGCTGTGGCTGGGCCTTGCCAAGGTTGGGGTGGAAGCTGCACTCATCAACTTCAACCTCCGTGGTGATTCCCTGGTGCACTGTATCGGGGTGTCGGGGTCACGGGCGATTGTGTTTGGAGCAGAGCTTGTTGATGGTGAGAACATGTTCAAATACAAAAAAGCTGATCAGAATTTAGCTTGTAGTTTTTAATTATGCATCAGTGGAGTGCTTCTTTCTCAAATGCTTTATTACAGAATAATGCACATCAAATCATTCACAAATGAATACCAAAAAGCCTCTGTAACAAACTTCATATTTCCTGTTTAACGTCACGTGAGCTTGCATGCTGCTGCAGCGTCACACTTTCACATAATGACAGTGATTGTGAATCTTTCATACCATGTGATCGGATGAGGCCAGTGATCACGTTGCCAGTAAAAAGTCTTTTGTTAACCTCTGTTTAAAGTTAGTTTACACTTGTTTCATCTGTAAAAGACAAACAGCCCTATGTCTGTGTGGTTTATCTGCGGTTCTAAATTTCTGTATAAATTAGTTGTGTTTGCTTTGCTTTTGTTCTAGTGTCATCCCACGGTGCTGTGATGTTTTAATTTGACATAATTAAAGACCTTAATGTCTTCATGTATTATATGACTTGTTGTAGTACATATTTAATGTTGCTCAGGTTTCCTCTTCTTACTGTATGTCAGCCGTATTGGAGATCAGTTCCTCCTTCAGCCAGTCCATGGTGAAGTTCTGTACAGGAGTCCTCAGCGCTGAACATCTGGCCTTTCTGGGGGCTCGACCGCTGGACCCAATTTTAGCTTCTGTGTCCCGGCACGCCCCTTCACCATGTGTTCCCTCCAAAGGCATGAATGGTGAGTACCTGGTCATTGACTAAGCTGAATTAACTCCAAAACTAATTTTATATGTTAGAATGCTTCCTTTGAAAATTTGTTTCAAACCGAGTCCAGATACCACTCCAAAAATTCCTGGATCCTGGGTGCCACATGTACCACATTCCCATCAAGCTCTGGGTTTTTACAGTTTCCATGCCTCAGTTTTCACATCATCTATATTTTTTATTTCACAGAGAATTATTTTCTCTCCATGCTCTACCAGTAACATCACTCCTCCTATGATGTTTAGGTTATATATATGTCGTCATTGTTCTCTCTTTTGCAGATCGTCTGTTTTATATTTACACTTCTGGCACCACAGGACTTCCTAAGGCTGCCATCGTAGTACACAGTCGGTAGGTGAAACACTTTCCAGAGTTGTTACCAACGCTGCAGAGTGAATGATGACTGAGAACGTTGTCCTGTCTTCCCTCAGTTACTACAGAATTGCAGCTTTTGGGTATTATGCTTTCCGGATGCGTTCTGATGACATCATCTATGACTGCCTACCTCTCTATCACTCAGCAGGTATGTGATGATGGCCTCATTCTTTAGATAAATACAGTATTCCACTTGCTTGACCAAAGTGTTAGCCGTCTTGTCTTGCCAGGTAATATTATGGGAGTTGGTCAGTGTCTGATCAACGGAATCACGGTTGTAGTGAAGAAGAAATTTTCTGCCAGCCGCTTCTGGGACGATTGCATCAAACACAACTGCACTGTAAGAGCTCATGCTTGTATAGAATTGAAAAAGTGCTCATTTTGAACAAGCACAATAACAAAAACGGCTCACCTGTTGTTGTAGGTGGTGCAATATATCGGGGAAATCTGCCGCTACCTCCTGTCTCAGCCAGTACGGCCATCAGAAAAAGGCCACAAAGTTCGACTGGCAGTCGGAAACGGGTTGCGACCCAGCGTGTGGGAGGCCTTCACAGAACGTTTTGGAGTGGGACAGATCGGTGAATTCTATGGCGCGACTGAGTGCAACTGTAGTATCGCCAACCTGGATGGAAAGGTCAGCAATTAATGTTACTTTTTTTAATTCTTATGAATAAGATGAGGATGGGATTAGAAAGATTCTGTCCTTCCAGGTTGGAGCCTGTGGATTCAACAGCCGCATTCTCCCCAACATTTACCCGATCCGCCTGGTGAGGGTGGATGAGGACAGTATGGAGCTGATTCGTAACAGCCAGGGCCTCTGTGTGCCATGTCGTCCTGGTAACCAACTGTAATATTATAGTAACTGCTTTGCTAGATGTAGTTTGTGTTAATCCTCCAAAGTAACTCAGGACTACTTTGCTGTAACGTTCAGGGGAGCCGGGGCTTCTTGTGGGTCGTATCAACCAGGAGGACCCACTACGACGCTTCGATGGGTATGCTAACCAGGAAGCTACAAAGAAGAAGATAGCTCACAATGTCTTTAAGGAAAATGATTCTGCATACATATCAGGTTCCCAATTGTTTTTACGTCTCAAAATACAGAACAGTTTATTTAAAAGCATTATGTGGTGGCATGCCATCACAGGTTTAGCAGCTTGCATGACTTGTTTTTAAAATGTAGAATTAATCTCCTACATTTACAGCTGTGAAAACACAAAATTTTAAAACCTGGATTGCAGTGCTTTGCCAATGCTCAAATAGGGAAATCTATAAATGTCTCATGTCTAGTTTCCATGTGTCTTTTTAGGTGATGTGCTGGTGATGGATGAAATGGGCTACATGTACTTTCGAGACCGTGGCGGCGACACGTTCCGCTGGAGAGGAGAAAACGTGTCCACCACTGAGGTGGAGGGCATACTCAGCAACCTCTTGTCTCAGACAGATGTAGCTGTGTACGGCGTGACAGTTCCAGGTGATGGTTAACTTTCAGTGCCTTCAGCAGAATGTTTGGGTCATATTTGTTCATTCTTTATAAGAAGAATTATATTTGACTCTCTACTTGTGTGTCATACCAGGTGTGGAAGGTAAGGCAGGTATGGCTGCCATTGCAGACGCCACGGGGAGTTTTGACTGCAACAGTTTTTTGGAGAAAGTCCAGCGATCTCTTCCCCCATACGCTCGCCCTGTGTTCCTGCGCCTCTCGATTTGTGTCGACATGACAGGTAGGCTGTCCTGATATCCCGATTGACTTAACCAACACTGATGTCGTGTCTTTACATCCTAAATTGTTTTATGTGTCTCCTCATTTGTTCATAGGTACATTTAAAATCCAGAAAACCAGGCTGCAGAGGGAGGGATATGATCCACGTCTCACTACTGACCAGATCTACTTTTTGAACAACAGAGCTGCACAATATGAGGTTGTTGATGAGGAGCTATTTAATGCTATAACGGAGGGAAGAATGTCTTTATGACCTGGAGGTTATAACAGGGAAACAGTGTGATGCATTATGCATAGGCTTAGAGTGAGGACCTGTCGGTCTCGGTACACCACTTACCTGATCGTAACCTTTCAGGGAAAGAGTTCAGAATATTACTTACATAGGCAGAGACTCTGTACAGATCATGTTTTGACACTGTATGAGTAACAAAGCAGGACTTAACAGGAGGGCATTTACTCTCTTTTTATTTCATAACTTAAATACATGAACACCTCAAAACATTTTTCAACATGTACATAAAGTGGGTACCTCCCACGATAGTACTAATGCTTACAATAGTATATGCGGGACAGCGAGGGGGAGCAAAACTGTTACAGGGTATTTTTATACCCGTTTGATATATGCAGCAGAAATATTTCTGTATAGGTTGAAGCAATACTTTTATGTGAAGCTAAACATTTGTGTGTTTGGAGGCTGAAAGACTGCACTTTATCATGCAGTACCTGTTACAGCTAGATCTAGCACTAATCATAGAGTTTTATAATGTCATGGACAGCTAACTTCGCTGGTCGTTTTTTAACTCCTTAACAGCAGCAGCACAGATTTACAAATGCACAAAAGCTGTTACAATATGTGCCTTATATGAAACTTCAAATCAATGATTCATCTGTATTTATACTTTTCTTGAAAAGGAGCTCTAAAGATTGTGGAAGTCACAGTTATGATTTTAAGTTATGCGTCACACACAGTGATGGTCATTTTACGTGCAAATTTTATCACTGTAATACACAGGTGTTAAAGGCTATATAAGTTTTCACAATTTCACATCTCATGTTGGTTTACTTGTCGTTACTCAAAATGTTTCAAAACTCTTTCTATTCTTCATTAAAGATGTTATCCGTTTCCTTTCTTGGAAATTGAGTCCATTCTTTTCCTCTTTTTTCAGCTCTTGAACAAACAAAACTTTTATAATCCTTGCAAGCTAAGCAGCTCCTCATATTTTTGATTTTGAATGACAGTTAATGTGAATTAATAGTCCGTGGACAAGGAGATCCTCGAGGGCAGGATTTTCAGTGGATGCTCTTTGCAAGCCGTGCAAAAGTAAGGGAAGGTTCTTGGTGCGATGATATCTGTGAAGGTGTAGAGCGGTGTTCTCTCTGTGGGGTCGTAGAAGGTCACCTTTCCTCTGTCCATGTCTAGAACTACTCGGATCACTTCTGGAGGCTTGTTCATGTTCAGGGGTTCCCACGGCGCGGTGCAGGCCTTGTGCTCTCCATTACGAAACCTTATAGTCCAGAATCCCTCTGCTGGCGTCAGTACATGCTTGCCTTTCCTCTCTATGGACTTGCTAGCTACTCCTACCACCCAGTAGGTGTTGTCCTTCACTTCAACATCCCAGCTGTGGCGTCCAGAGGAATAGCTCTCTGCAGCCAGCATCTCAGCGCTGATGTCGAAGCGTTCTGGGTTATCCGGCAGCTTGAAAATCTGGTTGCTGTTCCGCACCACTGTGAGATCCTCAGAGAGGCTGAAGCAGCTAGCAGCTGTGTTAGGGTCTATGATCACAGGACCTGGACAGGAAAAGGAGGGTTAGAAAGCAAGCTAGTCAACGCATGTGACTAATTTGAGGAGCCTCACTGTATTTAATTGTCCTCTTCATCTTCTCCCACACTTTGAATTTCAGAGAGCCCAAGTGCTTGGCTACGTCAATCAGAGCACCAGAAATCAACTGTGGGTCAGGAGATGTTTTCCAGGTTCTGAAAAAAATATTTCTGCTGTTAGTTACTGAAAACCATGCCTGAATTGCTATTTTATGATAAAATGAATGGAATCCAAAGGGTGGCAATAACTATTACCTCCTTATTGTTTCCTTATAATTCTGAAAATAAAGAAGACAATTTTCACAATGTTCAAATGAATATGAGACCCATTTCTGGATGAACTTTATTTTTTAATATGTCTTAAGTAGTGTGGTTAGCTACCTGAAGGAACGGGACATCTGGAGATAGCATCTCCTGCTCCACTACTCTGATGGAGTTGGAAAGAGAAGTAATTTCACTATTCATTTCCAGAATCTTCTGGTTAATCATTTGATCCTTCTGATCTTTCTCAGCCTTTAAGGCAGAAACTCTGGCAGCCTCCTGCTCATTCAGGAAAACACGAAGAGCCTCAAATTCCTCCTTTATCTGCGTTTCCGTGTGTTCTGCTTGGTTCTGAACAGAGACATGATTGATCATACATCAATACTTTCAATCACTGGCTCTTGATTGTTTAACAGAATATATTGTCAATACCTTGACATGTTCTGACATTTCCTCACAGACTGTTTTTGCCTTCTTGTATACCTGCAGCTTCTCTTTCAAAGGCAGCAGTGCACTCTTCAGTTCCTCCTGTAAAGTCAGTGACATCACATAAAAACAAGGTCAGTCTGACAGGTGGTTAAGTAGACAGAACAATGTCTGACTTTCAGCTGCTGCGTGCTATTTCATGCACAATAGTACCCACATTAAGTTGGGACAAATCTATAAAAGATTTAATGTCCTGCCTGCAAGTTTTATCAGGCTTGTGCATTGTGAAATCAGGGTAGAGAAAAATATGGCAACCAGATGCACTTCACATTACTAGATTGAGACGAGTAGAATGAATATAATGTCACAGAAATGGTGGGAGTCGAATTTCAGTCCTCTGGGGACTCCAACGGCAACAGCAAACCAAAAATATAACACTATTATTAGAGCGTTAATGAACTCAGCCAAACACCTTCATACATACAGTATCAGTATATCAGACTGAAAGGAGTACAAATATCACAAGAAAATCAAAGACCACACCTGTGGGGAAAAAAATGCAAACATGCATTGCATTAAAATAAAACTGATATTCAAGGTTCCATGTCCTCTAATTATTAAGCGTGTTTGACATTTCATTTCACTTATCTCTCCATTTACTTTTCTTTATTTTTAATTAGCATTACATACTAGTCTATTAAAACAAACTATTTCAGTGTTTATTCCAGCCATAATCATCAGCAGTAAATCACAGGAAGAGGTTTTTATTTCTCAAGCAGTTGATATTGAACAATGTGCTCAAATAAAAAACATTTGCTTCCAGTGTGTTTAGTCTTAAGACTGATGTGAGCGATCCATAACTCCTTTTCCTACCTTACAGTCATGAACACCTTCCCCAATGGGATAGAGCCTGTGTCCAGTGTGTGCTGCTGCTTTCCCACACAAACCACACAATGGCTCCAAGTCCTCCAAACAGAAGAGTGTCAGCTTTTCTCCATGCTCCTTACAAGTAATTGAGCCATTCTTGCTTTTGGACTCACAGGACCTGTTCAGCACAGAGCTCATCAGCATTTGATCCATGGAGGAACGGCGCCAGCACAAAGGACAATAGTGTGAATCCCCACTGCCTTGTGTCTCCCAGCTGTCTTTCAGGCAAGCCTGACAGAATCTGTGTCAGCAAGTAAGCGCCACTGGTTGATTGAGTGTATGGCCACAAATTAGACAGGAAAGGTCATCAAGATGAGTGCGTCGGGTGACCATTCTGTTTGACAAGGTTTTGATGACAGGGCAGGATGTGGAGTCTCCTCCCACAACTCTGCAGGGCAACCTCATCTTAACCCCAGGAATAAGTGTCAATACCTTTGCCCCAAAAAGCATCTTGTCTTACACTCCCTTGTGTTGAGCATGCACATTACACGTTGTCAGATAAACACACCTGAGAATGAAACAATTTAGCTTCACATTTCAGAGACTGCATCAGGTCAGAGCAAACTCTAACATAAATAACCCCAGAATGACCATTATTGTATGGTGACACTGGGGTATTTTCATTGAAGTTGTTTTTTTTTATTGGAATATTTTCCTAATCACCTTTAATCACCTCTTAGCCATTTGAGATGTCTGACGAAACAATCTGTCACAGTGTAATAAAAGAACCCAAAGAGACACAGCGTCCAAAATAAGACTTGGGTGAGGTTATAAATAGGATTATGTGGCCCATGTGGATCGAAGTTATGTGGGTAAAAAATATCCTGCTCAACACTGGAATATTTCCACTTCACAGTCAAGTTGACTTTGGCCAGTTTTTAAGGATCAACATAAGATTACTTATTCGAAATAAAAATGAAATTGTATGTTGTATGTTTACAACTTTTGTGTCTCAACAATAAAGTCTTGCTCAGACACAAGGGGACAATAATGCATGTGGGTCTGCAGTTCAAATATATTGATAGCAAACGATGACAACTATAAATCTCCCATGAAGCCGCTGTGCACCACAAACAGAACACTGCTACCGAATGTCATTCCTTTAGACGCCTCTGCAAGACAAATCCTAGTGAGGGGAGAGGTCGACGTGACGTTTCCTGAGAAAAGAACAGGAAATGAAAGCACACAGCTGCGGGCTTTATATGGGGCCTCACACCATCAACACTGCATTAACACACACAAAAACACACAAACACAATATACTGTATAAACAATAACCCAACCAAATTACTCATGTTTGTGTGTGCAGTCATTGAACAATTAGAGATGTTCCTTTAAGTATGTAAATTTTAAATGTGGTTAAACTATTGTTTATTTGACCTAAATTGGTTTCTGGACAATGAAGTTTAAATTATTTGGGAAAAGACAGGAGTATAGTATTTTCATAGTGTTTACAGTACAAGGCGAACCCAGGAGCCTTTAATTTTCTCAAAAACCAACAGTGTGTTTTATAATCCAGTGTGCCTTATATGTGAAAAAAACAGTTTTGAAATTCGTTGCGGGTGCGCCTTATAGTCCAGTGCGCCTTATAGTGTGGGAAATACTGTAATGCTTTGCTCTGCAAGTTAGAAGTAAAGTCTTTGTGTTTGCTATGACAAGTTGTACATTACCAGATCATGTAAAAGACAGGGATGACAACATGGAAAATATTTTATCAGCTGACACCCCCGCCAAACACACACACACACATACACACACACATACACACACATGCCCCCCAGAATGTGAAATTGATGAGATAAACAAAATGCATAGACTTAAAAAGAGCCAACATATTTCATGAAAACTTAACTTATTTTGGAAATACATTCAGTCACTCTTTTCCTTCAATACTTTGCACTTGTTCTCCTGAGAAAGCTTCTGAGAAGTCAACATCTCTCTTTTAACTTCAAAAAGTTTTCTAGCTGTAGGTTTTATTCATATTTACACTACCCATACCTACTACCATTGGTGCTTCTAGTTTGACAACTTCCTCTCCTTTACAGCACGTTCTGCCTTCCTCTTTGATCCCTTCTGGTGTGCTTGCCGTGCCGTCATCTCTTAAATGAAGTCTCTCGCCATGAATTTGTGAAATGAAATGCTTTGAGCATTCTCATTGGTCAGTCTAATTTGTTTCATATTCATCAAATACCTTATTTTTATTCTTTCAACAATTAAAATAAGGTTCCCATCAACCCTAAAATGTTCTCAACATGTTCAGATGATTCACAGAATTGATGAATTTGAATTAAAAACATAAATCTGCTGATCAGAGGAAAATTATCTTCTGTGAAAAGGTCGATTATTATTAATCACATAAGCGTGGTCTCTATTTTATTCTAGGATACATCTGTGAGGTTGCTTAACCTCTAACCAATATTTTTATTTTTATGATACATTTTTATCTTACCTTACAACACACTGATGCTTCATTAATGGGACAGCCTTTTTGGTGCACATGCAGGGCTGGTCTGCAGCATGCAGTGCAGACGGCCTCCGGATGAGCCGCAAAGAGAAGCAGTCTCTCCTCATGTGCTTCACATGTTTTATGCAGAAGGTGAGTGTGCTCTTTAACGCAGAGAGGACACTCTTTTCCTCTGTGCTGTATCCAGAACTGCTCCAAACATGAGTCGCAAAAGCTTGTATCACATACGATGCAGCAGAGGACCAATGCAGTCGTGAAGATTTCGCCACAAACGGCACAGTAGGACTCCTCCACATCTTCATAAGTGATATCATCCTCCATCTGAGACATTCAAGACAGCACTGCAATGTCTGGCCGGCAGTAACACATATGTTCCCTCTGTATGTACCGCATGTATCTTGTTTAACATACATAAAATGGGAGGGACCAGCTCTAGTTTCCCCATAAATAACAGTGTTTTGAGGTCAATTTCCAGACAGAAAAAACCTTCATCAGTTTCAACTTGACTAAGTATGATGAAAAACATGAGGCATGAAAGATAATTTTGTGCATGTAAGCCATGTAGCAGCACACTTTATATGATTTAATAACATATCATTACATTGATGTCATTTTGGGGTCATTTTGTTATACAGTTCATATCTTAATCACAAGAAAAGCCTACAAGTAAAGTTAACAGAAAAGCATTAACAATTCCAGAGTTACACTGATTTGATAGCGAACGTTACTTAAATTATGCAGTAAAGAGCTGTTCTATGATGTCAGAAATACAGATTACTACCAGAGCAGGAAGGAAGAAAAAGGTCATTACCATCTACTCCTACTGCTTCATCCTCGAACTTCCTTTCCATTTGTTCTGTTAGGAGTCACCGCAGCGTGTCATCCTTTTTTCATTTTAGATGAACGCTCCCATTTGTTTGGCAAAGTTTTTTACGCTGGATGCCCCTCCTGCCGCAACCCTCTCAGACCGGCCTACAGTTCACACTGGCTTGTTGCACCCGTAGGACAGTTGATGCCGGGGATTGAACTCAGGGCAGCAAATGTGAAGTATTCGCTCCACCACTGACCTACATAATTGGCTTATTTTACAAAACTGTATTTAGATAGATGTACTTTATTGATCCCAAACTGGGAAATTCACAAACCACATTTCTATTTCTAACTACACAATGAATATGGAAAAAAGTGTGTTGTAATGACATAATTCAGTTTATTTATTTTCACACAAGACTGAAAAAAGTGTAAATATTTTAAGCAGACAGAAACAGTACACAGAAATATACCTACTAGCAAAGAAATGTAAAAAAAAAATGGAATGGAAAGAAAAGCTGGAGGGAAATAAGTTGGAAAGGTATGAGGGAAAGATTCTAAGGGGCTCCACCAACAAACAAGAGGAGGGTGGAAATAGAATCAAATCCTCCATTACTTCCCAAATTCAAATCTCAGTTGAGCTCAGTCAATACTGTCATCTTTTCTGACTGATAAGTTTAAGACAACCCTATCCATGCCTCTCCACCTGATAATCCAACAAAACACTGTGGTTCACACAGAGATTAATAGGCCATTTAAATCTTAAATGCTTATCAGATTAACTTGAAACGCTGGACATTTCATGTGGCTCTAACAAATCTCAGGCGCTGGCAGAGCATGATGGAACCTCACGATGTGACTATATTATCACCCCGTATGGGATCAATGTACATTCTTCAACTTAAATGAGCACACAGACCTCCATCAACACCATTGTCACTAAAGCCTGAACAAAATGACAAAAAGTTTCAAGGCTGTGTCTGGATCTGATATTTGCTTATTGGAGGTTTGTCATCTTTACTCATTTCTGCATCATGCCAAATGAAGCACTGCCACTAATTCCTCAATTGGAAACCTACTCCTAGCTTTTGAAATCAATATAATTTATGATTAATTATAATAATTTATTTCATTTTGCAAATACATGACATGTATAAGATTGACTTACTTAGTAATATCTGTACCCCCTTCACTGCCATGGACTTGTACATATTACCCCGTTCCAAATATGTACTCTAATTCCAAGGATCCCAGATCATGAGTTTTTCATGCCTATTTTCATTTGAATTAATATATTATTATTTTTCATGATACTGACAAAATTTAAGAACCTGGAACGTGATCGAGATTCTGTTCCCAGTAATTAACTCTTCTTCAGTGTGACAGTCAGCCCTAAACATTTTCATCAATGTCTGATGACAACTTTCAAGGATAATTTCCAGACAAGCAAACATGGGCAGAGATCACAAAAGGAAATGTATATCTGACGTGTATAAAATCTTTTCTTCTTTAAAGTGTTTTGTTTCTTACGTGACAAAAAAAAACTTCTCTTACCAACTTATTATGCAAACAAAGCAGTTGTTTTTTGACAGTGCATACCCAGTGTTTCCGACATACAATAATTTGAACAAATAATATTTTGATTCACTTGTACCTTCATCTTTTCTTTCAGAACTACATAAATACATATATTGTTTTGTCCTTAATAATATTCCTTGGTCCTCTTGCAGTATTCATGGACCTGGGTTTCTACGACACAATCACTTCACATAAACTTCCTGTCGGAGAAATCCGAGGCCCGTCCGGAGCGCTGGTGTCGAATCTCCAGATGTTTGCTCTGAACGAGGTCAAAATGCAGCAGCAGCTCTTGGTAATCCATCTGCGTGTGAGAGGCACGTCTTGAGACCACCTGCTGTTTGGACTCCATGTACTTGGATTCATCCACAGTCCTCATGAGCTCTGGGTTGGGGACACATCGCAAGCGGTGGGAGAGAAGCTGGAAGGCTTGGCTCTGTGGCAGCAGCATCAACAGACCGTACAGCGCTTTTATCAGGTAAGGGTTGTTCTCCACGTCTAGGAGCTGCAGGCGCAGGTAGGTGAAAATTGGGCTTTCAATGAGCTGTACCAGCTTGTCAACCTCCATCAGGAAGTCTACAGTCACCTCCAGATCTCCAAACTTCTGAATGAGCTCGTAGGCGTGTTTATAGTTCTGTGTGAGGAAACAGAGCGACACGGTGGCCACAGGGTTGTGGCACCAGGAGCGATACAAGCAGCAGAACAATGCACAACTCTCCTGAGTACGTAGGTCTTTCAGCTGGTTGCGTAACTGGAAGAGTTCAGTTGAAGTGAGCAGGATGGTGTTTAGAGTTTGAACCATGGTGGAGGCAAATTTGAGGTCCTCCTCCCTCAGCAAGATATCAGCCATAGAATGGAAGATGTTTTCTGCGTGAAGCAACAAACAGAGCTGCCTGATGATGAACGCCCCTCTGACCTCCAGAAGCTTCCTCTCCAAACTGAAGCGCTTCAGCAGGTTGATCATGAACTTGTAAAAATACGAGTTCATGCTCGGAGTAGAAGGAGACGTGTCCGATGCTTTGGAACTAGCGCTCGGAGACTGTCCTGGCTTGATGTTCTCTGGAACCTGGAGCTCCAGTTTGCCATCACTGTTGTCACAGGAGTCAGACTGGTCTGACTGGCCAGCAGGAGATGATGCTATCTCAGCTAACACCTCCAAATCTTTTAATATCACTTCATCAGATTCGTCAGACAGAGTTTTTAGCAGCATGGGAAACAAACTGTCGGTGTGCCGGAACATTTTGCGTGGTGTCTTGATGTAGAGGTGATAGACCCATTTGAGCACGGCTATGCGAGTCATCATGCCAGTGGAGGAGTCGTGAAGGTGGCGGTCCAACACCTGAACAATGCCGTCCAAATCCAGGGTCACCTGAGGGCGGTCTGTACTCGCTGGAGTGAAGAAGCTGATGTTACTGAAACCAACAGATTCTTGTGACGTATTTAGCATATCACTACTGTCTGCCTCTGTCTTCAGCTGGCTGTCTTCCCTAGATGGTGTCCCTATACTTCCACCTTTCTCCTCATCCTCATCATCATCATCATCATCCTCAGGAGTCACCAGTTTCATCAGACTATGATTACAGGCACTGGCTGCTTCTTTTGTATTCTTCTTTCTGTCATCGTAGGAAAGGCAAGGCAGCACCGCAGTAAGAACTCCAGAGGAGTAGGGGAGCATCACCCTGCCTGCATGCTGGATAAACTCTCGCATCCAGGTCATTGCCGTCAACTGGATCAGATCGTTTGTGAGCTTTGTTTCATCTGCTACCTGACAGTGGATGACAAGTATATTGGCCATCTCAGCAAATTTCACACTGGAAGGTGTTTTCTTGATCTCCTTCAAAAACTCTGCCAGGACTACCTCACACGTCCTACGGATCTCCTTGCTGTTGTCTCCTAGGATCTGGAAGAGTCCATCCAGGATCTCAGGGAGGTAGTCTAAGAGGTTTATGTCTGGCACGGACTCAAGAACATGAATCCAGGAAATGATGAACTGTCTAGCGTATTGATTATTGGAGTAGATTCTCTCTCTGAGGAGGGGGACAAAAGCCACTAGGTCAAACTTGTTGCTCTCTGTCACAATGTCCTTCAGCAGTCTGTCCAGGAGCTCAGATCCACTTTTCACATTGGGGTCTGGATCTGCTGCCAGCTTACTGAGACCATCAAACAGCAGGTTGAAGTGGGGCAACACTGCTCCTCTGGCCACTTTGACGATATTATAAAGGGCCTCACATGCATAATAGCGTAAGCGGCTGTCTGCGTCATTGAAACATGTGAGCACGGGTTCAATGAGCTCCTTCAGATACAGACCTGAGTCCTTACCCAGGGCGATGGAGCAGGCTGCCAGTCCGATCAAACCCCCTTTCCGGCTGTGGGGGTGTTGGGAAAGCGCGAACTCCGAGGCCAGGATCTGGATCACGTGTCTGATCTGCGTGGAATTATTCTGAGCAACAAATTCCCGCACCAGCTTCTCAATTTCCAGAGCGGCGACTTTCCTCTTCTCGTACAGCTTGTCATTCAGAGCTCTGACGATGTTCGGCGTCAAAGGCGAAAAGTCTTTTTCCGAGCTCATGTTCGGAGCTGAGTAGTTCCAGATTCTCCCCACCGAAATTTACGTAAATACCAGAAAAAAAGTAGTCTGCGTTTAAGAACATTTACCAGTCTCGATTACTCTAACGTACCCGGAACAAAGCAGCTGACGGTTACATCCGCCGGAAATACGTCATGGTTGCAACCGCTATTGGTGTCCGGCTTGGCGGAGGTTAGCATCACAAGCTACACACAGGAGTCCGTCCAGTGCCTCTGGTTTATGCGGGGTTTTTCTTCCACGCCGGTGATGTCGAGCCGCCTCACCTTTCACTTACAGCTCGCCTCCATCATGGAGACGATGACCAGGTCTGTCCTGAGTCAGGTCTACCAGCTGGTGGACGAGGACTCCGGGAAGCTGCGGCTGGAATTGTCTCGACTCCTGGAGGTTAATTCCACCCTGGCGGACAGAGTCAGGAGTCTGGAATGTGAGCTCACCGCTGCGAGGCGAGACGCCCCCGAGACGAGCAGGACGAACCGCAGTGTGGGGGTCCAAACCGCTGCCTGCAGAGACGGGGAGGCTCATGGTGCGTTGCGTGGTCACAATCAAACGAAATGAACTAAAAAAAAAAACTACCAGCATGGCTTCTTTGTTTACTTCTACAGCTAAAACATTTTTTGCATGTTATGTTTGACCCCCACCACCACCAGCGGCCCAACCCCCCACCATAGCCGGGATTTTTGGGAAAGATTGGTGTATGAATCTGTGGAAAGACAGAGACCCAGACAGCCTGGATCGAGTCCCGCCACAGTCTCCTGAGGAAGTAAGAGGAAGGTTCACAGGTTACAGAAACGTGCATGTCAATAATAATAATGGTAAAAGAAATTAAATGCACAAATTGGAAAATTACCAAAAAAAATCAAAATTATCTATTGAACATTGAAAAGTACAGTAATTGCAGTTGCAGGGTGTAGATGTCCTGAAACATCTCTGGACTATAAATATGTGTGTGCCTGCTTTTAAAGGGAGACCACGTTCATTTAAAAAAGGGTCATTACAGTATATTTGTGGCCATTCCTCATTACCAATCCTCAATCCCAGTCCCTTAGTCATGAGATTTTAATTTTAGTTTTGTTCAATTATTGTATACATCCACAAAAAAAAAAAAAAATCCTTTCCAAAGCTTTCACGGAGAACCATTAACTCACATATACAAAGCTGTAACCATGGAAATTTTCTGTTATTGTTTGAATTCCTTTGGCAACTAATCACTTCAGTCTTTAAATTATTTCTGTCATAGAAAATAGACTACAGTTTAACATCTGAACTGTTCTTATTTAGAAGTCCGTAGCACCGCTACCTGACCACACTGCTGTAGCTGAAGTGACGGTGGACTCTGGTAGCTGCCAGGAGGCAACACTGAATGCAGAAGGTGAGACAGTGAAGGATCACTAGGTTGAGAGAATACACACAGCAAATGAGTTTATACTTTTTTCTGTTTGTTTTTTTTCCAAAACAGAACATGAAGAAATCCTGTCTACAGAACCACAACTGTCTATTGGGTACCAGACTAACAACACTTTCAGCATGTCATTCGATCAGGATGAAGAACAGATTTTGTCTGTATGTGTCACTGAAGACCCGTCTGTGCATCTGCTGTCCATC
Source organism: Antennarius striatus (assembly GCF_040054535.1). Classification (NCBI taxonomy): domain Eukaryota; kingdom Metazoa; phylum Chordata; class Actinopteri; order Lophiiformes; family Antennariidae; genus Antennarius; species Antennarius striatus. The sequence continues at coordinate 15,066,890 of NC_090791.1, forward strand.
AATGACACTGAAGAGGCCTTCACTACTTATATGGTTCCAATTGAAGAGGATGACGATGATGATGTACAGTTTGTTGAAGAAAGTCAGCAGGAGCCTTTAATGAATGATACATGTGGGTCTGGCCACAATGAGCAGCAAACATTACCTTCTGACATCTGCCAAAATAGTTCTGCTCAGGATAAAGGTTCACAAGAAACTTCCCAAGATCCAAACAGAGACAAATTTACTTGTTCTATATGTAGCAGGTCATTCTTCCACAGGGGGACTCTAACACATCATATGAAATCACACAGGTCTACCTTTTGTAATATTTGTAAGCAGTATTTCCCAAAGAGGGAAAAGATGATCTCACATACTTGTGTGCCGCCAGTCCCCAAAAAGAGTATCAGCAGGTCGTGTGAGCTGTGTGGGAAGACCTTTGCAAACCAATCGGCTCTGCGCATTCACTATGTTGTCCACACAGGAGAAAAGCCCTACAGGTGTGGCTTATGTGGGAAAGGGTTCACCCAGAAAGGCAATCTGAAATGTCATCTACGTATCCATACTGGAGAGAGACCGTTCCGCTGTGTTCGATGTGGGAAGACCTTCACACAGAAGGTCAACCTCAACCATCATTTAATGGCACACAGATATCGGGAGGTTGTAGCAGAGAAGTCATTGCTATGAAATCTCTCACACATTTGTATGAATGGTAGTCTAAGTACCTGTAGGTGAAAAGGAATAGTAGTGATGTTATCTTTAATTTTTATGTATTCTCAAATTCTTGTAAAAGAAATCAATGTTGTGTATAAACCAGTTGTAGTATTGTCCATTCATTCAGTTTCTACCGCATGTTCCGCTGCATGGCAACTCGGGGTTGCTGGAGCCTAACCCTGCTGACTTGAGTGAGAGGCGAGGGACACTCAGAGCACAACACCAGTACACTCCAGAACCACATGGAAGGCAAACAACCACTCATGCACTCACATCCAAGGGCAACTTGGACCAATCAATCCACCTAAGCTTCTTAGAAGTGGGAGAAAGCCAGAGAGAACCCACAGGGAGAACATACAAACTCCACACAGAGAAGAACTCGAACCCGAAATTATTTTACTGTGAGGCGGTGTACGGAGTGCACCACCGTGCTGCTGTATTGTATGTTAAAAAATGTTAAATGCTCTTATTTTGCCAGTCAATCTTGTAGCAATTCAGTGTTCTAAACCTTTTTTGTGTTTACAGTAAAGCAAATAAAAGTTCTCATGGTTAAAATTTTATTTGCTCAAATGTTTCTCGTTACGTTAGGAATCACTTTGTCAAAACTAGACATTACATTAAATCATCTTGATCAATGTTAGCCCTACATATTTAGCACTACAAAGGTTAGTCTGGACGGGGTTCTGTCAGGGACATGCAGGTTTGGAAGGACGAGCGGAGATTCTTCGGCAGGGAAGACTCAGTTGGTGTGGTCTGTTCAGGATGACAGTTCAATAAAGAAAAAGTTTTTTGACAAAGACGGCTAACATTCAGATAAAAACACAAGTTTGGCTTGACTTCACAGTGTTTCTCACAGTTTGCTTTTATTAATAGTTAAACCTGAAGAATTTTAATTCATTTAAATACTATATGACTGAAACATGTCTTCTTAATCATTGGTAAACAAACCAGCTGACTCACTCTGTCAAGTTAAACAGAGAAATGAGGCATTACTAATAGAAAGCAACAACAAGACATAACCAATGAAGTAAAGAGTTGTTACTTTAAAGGTTCTACATTGTGAAGAGGTAGTTTTTAAGGGTAGCAACATTTGTACAGTGGAATTTGCCTTAACCTGACCATTAAATGGTATATCTCTTAGCATTAAAACACAACTGTCACATGGACGGTAAGATTTGATAAAGATGGTAATAAATTTACATTTTTCCTATTCATACTGTGTTGCATATAAATATTTTGGCACATGTTCAACCACTTTGAGCAATACAGGGAGCACTTTAGTAGATACACAGGCTGCGATCAGAGTAGAATTTTGGGGAAGTCAAGAGAAACACTGATGGTGATTTAAGCCATACTTATACGCATAACATTTCCCACAATCCACACAGCTATAAGGCTTTTCACCGGTGTGTGTTCGAAGATGTATGTTCAGAGAGCTTTTCTGAGAAAAACTTTTGCCACAGTCTGGACAACTGTAAGGCTTCTCCCCGGAGTGCACACGCTGGTGCAGTTTCAAGTATGTTTTCTGTGCAAACCTTTTACCGCAAACTGTGCAGCTGAAAGGCTTCTCACCAGAATGACGCCTGATGTGGACTTTTAGACTACTCAAATAGTTAAATAGCTTCCCACAGAATAAACACTGAAAGCGTTTTGTCGGTTTCACAGCTTTTGGCTGAATATTGAGTTCTTTCGTTGCATTTGTGTTGATATTGTTGGTATAGTCAGAATATTCTGTTGCAGCTGAAAGAGGATTTGCGTTATCGGTCAAAATGCTCATCGCTGCGTCATCTATTAACTTGTCCATAAGAGTCGACTGTGCGCGCAGTAGTGTCTGACTGTGAGCCGTCATGGGAAAGTTGTTCAATTCCCCCGATTGAAGCTGCAGCTCATCAACAGATCTATGAAGCATGGTCTCCTCCTCAAAAATTCCAACAACTGTCAAATGAGAATAAATGAGATTAAATCACAGATATTTCTAAGGATATTATTGTCTGGTTTGGTTTTATCGATTCAAACGTACTCTTCCTGTCTTCGGTCAGCCTCATCTGTTGACCGATGGGGTGATCGTCGTATGTCTCCTCCTTGACAAAGATGAGATCAGATTCTCGCTCCAGTAAATCGACGGCCTACCAAAGACAGACAGGATCGTTCAGTCATCGCCCGTCACGGGGGAAAAGGGGAGTGGGTCTGAATGGGTGAAAGAGCAGAGATGACCGACTCACCTGTGTTGCCATGCTGGTCATAGCGGTCGCCACCTGAGGTTTACGCTGAGATGAGTGTTTCTCCTCTTTCCACAGATCCATGCACCAGTCCTTTCCAAAAACTCCATCGATAGCCAGAGCAGACTGCTGTTGTTCTGGAATAACAAGCAGATAGGACACCATGACCTTCTACAACCTCGACAAAGGGAAGCTTTATGACCAACACTCAGTGAAATCACTAATGTAATGAGGATCAGCTGTAGTCTACACCACAGCTGATCAGCCTGCTCCGGTCTGTCGTATTAACACCCCGTCTGACCTGCTGGGGTGAACCCGGACAGAGTGACAGGCCGGGCGGACGGCGGAGCGAGGTGACCATCCTGACCTGCGGGGTGTCGGTGCTCCACGCCGGTGACGTGACCCGGGTAGGTCTGCGCCTCCCTGGCGGCTCTCAGCTGGACCTCCAGCGAGTAGCACTTCTTCTTCAGCGCCTCGTTCTCCGTCTTGTGGAGGGACAGCTCGGTGTGAAGGACGGAGGAGCATTCGTCTGCCAGATTGCCTATTTCCACCAGAGCCGCCTTCGTTAGCTTGTCCAGGATGGTGGCTAACTGCAGGCGGAAGTTTCGGTTGGTCGTGTCGCACATCATCTCGACGGGGAACGCTCAGTTTTCAAAGGAAAAAAATAGTCAATCCCTTGCGAAAATGGGGTGCTTTTTAATATAGATGCGATGTAGCTGGGCCGCAAAGGATTGTGGGAGATCGGCCTTGCTGCAAACTGGCGTCTACAACACACTGTAGGACACGCCCACTGAACCCAGGACACGCCCACCGGGATATTTTCCTGACCATAATTGTCGGTTCAGTGTGTCCGTAAATACGCCTGTCCTCCAGGGATTTAAAGGACCCCACTCATATTTTCAGCCTAGTTTGAAAAATAATACCGTATTTTAAAATAGGTAGTACATCTATCTCTACACTGATCGTCTATAGCTATATATATATATATATATATATATAATTTATTTATTTAAATATATAGCTATAGACGATCCGTGTAGAGATGTACCACCTATTTTAATATACGGTATTATATTTGAAACTATATATATATATATATATATATATATATATATATATATATATATATATATATATATATATATATATATATAGTTTCAAATATAACACCGTATTTTAAAATAGGTGGTATAATATATATATATATATATATATATATATATATATATATATATGGTTTCTTTTTTGATGAATATGCGTGACTATTTTTTTTTGGGGGGGGGGGGGTTTAGATCTTGTTTCTGATGATTAAATAATTAACCATTAGTTTGCTAAGATTGAAGTCAGTGACAATGCAAATGGTTGAATGGATGAAGAAATTCACATCACATTCAACATCAACACTATGAATATACTCAGCCATGTTGTACATCAATATTCAAACCTATGTCAGGTCACGTGTGCTGTTGATGGAGCCTCACATAGTGAGTTGGACGGCAATGTGATAGATCACAGTTTGTGTGATAGCCTGGAAACAGTCAGCTTAGAGAGCCTAGGCTTCCTGCAGCTTGTGTGTTACTATCCTGTTGTGGTGATCAAGCATGGAAAAATCAAGTTGTTTGTGATCAGATAACAGCCAGCACTTTTTTTGCTGGAATAAATTAGTAGGTGTAAATTATTTGGAACAAATGGACCAAGACAATGCTAACAGAAAAGTGATCCTCTTCACCGTCTCTCTCCTACTCATGCATTTCCAGCTCCTGCCTCTTGTGAAGCTCCTTCAAGCCTCATGTTATCTCTGTCAAAAGCATCTGTCACAAACTGATGTCTGTCTTCTTTGGCTTCACCACTTAATTCAGAGAATGAGTTTTAAAAGTAAACAAGGCCAAATAGTTTCTATAAATTTTCCACTTGCTGTATTCGATTTCTTCCACCTTCGCTTCACCCACATTTTCAAAGGAACAGCCATTCTGTGACAAACCCTGGTGAAAGACCCAACAGTTACCTCTCCTGATTTCATCCACCTTCATATTGTCCATATCTTATATGTTCTCTGAAAGCTGATACTGCGTGACAAAGATGAAGTCAGACAGTATCGCTTTAGTATTAATTCACTTCAAACTCTTTGTGATAAAGATTTACTCTTGTTGACATGGTTTCTTTTATATTTTTGGTGGCTCTACCGTTCCTTAATTCTCCAAGCAGACTCAAACTCCTCTGCCTGTAAATTTGAATTATGCCTTTCAGTGGGTGGGTGCACTGGCGTTGCACCCGGAGTGTACCCTGCCCCACACCCCCAGCCAGCTGGGATAGGCTCCAGCACCTCACGACCCGCGACAGCGGATAGAGCAGACATTGAAAATGAATGAATATCTAGCGCCCTCTACTGTCCAAGAAACTACAACACAATATTTATGGTTCAAAATGATTCGCAGTCAGAAACACACGTAGCGTAACGAGTCTAATACATGAATAATATTGAAATACAAAATTTTTTAAGACTTAGGTTTCATCAAATATAAATATCTTAAATATTTAACAAGCAAAATAAAAATTGTCACAGAATAAGTTTGTCAATGCAGTTACAATCCAATGACTCAAAATACTTTTATTTTAGTGTTTTATTATAAAATAATTATTACCCTCGTTTTGTCTGGAGAAATACTGTTATTAAAGGAGCAGAGAACAAAAAAATCTTGTTCTGAGATCACTTTTCTCCTGTATTTCTGTACCTTTCACAAGATCTATGATTCTAAACATGGACTCAAAAGTCGGTCTCATTTATATTCCTAAAAAAGCTTTTGCTGAGGCAGCTGATCAGTTCCTGATGCGGTGTCACATTCAGGAGGACTTTCTTCATGTTATTTGACTGCCCACTGATTTAGAAGCTTCTTTAATTATCCATCCATCCACTTCCTTGCAGATGAGAAAATTGAAATGGTCTCATCTATAGGTCTGTGGGAGCCTATACCAACTGGCTACAGGCAATAGGTGGGGTATACCCTGGGTAAACGCCAGGTCATTGTGGGGCTAAATGAAAGACAAACCCACATGCTGACACTCACACATATGAGGTTCTTTTTATGTAATCAGTTTTGACAAATATCATTAACACAAGATTATTTAATAGATCAGTTGTCAGAAAGCACAAAACATTTTGTATCACATTGAGCTTGGACATTTTGGAAAGGGGATTGGCTCAAATGAAAATAATCCTAAAAGAACTTTATTTCCCACAAATTCTTTCAGTTAAACAGGAGAAACTTCCTTTACTGGTTGTTTAGGTGGTTCCATTTATGAAAGTCCCACTAAATGTGGGTGCAGTAATCTCACTACTGTACATGTTTAGACTAGGATCTAGATGAACTGCTAGGTGCTTTTTCAGATTACAGTTTTTTGTAAAGCCTTTGCCACATTTGATACAAACAAAAGGTTTTTCTCCTGTGTGTGTGCGCTGATGCATATCAAGAGTGCATTTCTGAATGAAACCCTTTCCACAAACAGGGCAGCGGTACGGCTTCTCTCCAGTGTGTGTGCGCTGATGTGTGTACAGATGCCCTTTTTGTGCATATCTCTTCCCACAAAGTGTACACCTGAACGGTTTCTCCCCAGTGTGACTTCTTTGGTGTATTTCCAGCTGGCTAAAACATCTGAAGCTCTTGCCGCACTGCAAGCAGCCAAATCTCTTGGTAGCTGAGTTCCTTAAGTTGTGAAGCTTCATATTCCTAAGTGCACTTAGGTTTTGTGAGGCAGCATTTTGGGACGAGCTTTTCCCTGCCTCTGGGTTGGTATGTAATGATGAAAGCTGTGGGTTCCAGTGTGTTTGTCTCCCCCCTGGTCCACTGAGAGATGACTGGGTGCTGAGGATAACAAAGCTGTCAGGAAACACAGGCTGCTGACGCTCTGTGATGGCGTACGGATGCTGCGTTACTTCAGGACTCTTCTGAGTACCTTTGACCTCTTCCTTTCCTGTTGACAGGACATGACCATGTTAAATTTGACTTCACTCTCACTGGGTTCACATTTAAGTTATTCTTTAGACCTCAAATGCTGCTGCTTTGAGTTTTGAGACTTAAGAATACAAGTTCTGAAAAAATAATAATCAATCCAATCAATCAATGCTTTATTGTCACGTGTAAAACAATCACATAGAGCTGTCGCGGGGATTGAAATTCTTGTCACAAGCTCCCTCATACAATGCTTCAAAAGTATTAATAGATAGATAAATATAACTAAGTAATAACATATCGGCCTAAAAAGGTTATTAACAGCATATACACCACATAGAAAAATATTTAAAATTAAAAAAACGTGTAAAAAAAAAAGGGGGTTGTCAGTAAAGTGTGACATTACCTTGGTGACTTCCTAATCCTCTTTCACATTCACTAAACCGAAATAGTTCAAAGACAATATTTCTTAAGCTGTATCAAATAGACTTCAACATTTTTTGTGGTTTCTTCTGAATTTTGTGTCAGCATATCTTCGAAAAACACCTCAACGTGCAAATGTAAGGAATTTGAGGATTTCACCATCTACAAATCATAATATAAATAAAATATTCAGAGGATTTCGGCAAAGTGAAAATCATGGGAAGCCAAGGAACAAAACGTTCATTAAATACTCACCGTTTGCACTTAACCTGTCCTGTTCCGTGTGTCCACTGTCATCCTCTGATGGCTCTTCTTTAACAACTATCACGTTGCTCTTTTGCTCTTTTTGTTGATTTGGGACCTGATGAAAAATAAATTTATCATTATCGCTTGTTCCAAATGAAAAACACAGTGTATGGTGACAACAGTGTGACTGTAATAATATGATTTAAAGACTCACTTCAGTCCCTTCACCCAGACGCAAGCTGCTCCTCTCTGTGGATGAAGTTATGTTTTCCCATGGGCTCTCACTAGGACGCAATAAACTTAGATTAGCTGACAAAGATGTATTTATGGTGGCACAGCAATACAGACACACTAAACGCCTGCAGGAATCAGCAGTCCTACCTTTTGGAGGCATGTCTTGTCCTGTTGAGGTCTAACACCCCGTCCTCTGAGCCGCCCCTCGCCGCTGAGCGCGCTGCGCCTGACGCGCCCTGCCTGCTCCCCTGAGCAATATAAAGCAATTTCTCCATCAGCTGCAGTTTCTCTGTAAGAGATGCAATTTCGTTCCGCCCTCGAGTTATCTCTATTTTCAGCATCTTCGACTCGATCTCGACCAGCTTGCTTATTTCCATTACAGCCGCTTTAGACAGCGCGTCCATGATGGAGACGAGCTGCGTCTGGAAGGAGAAAACTGCCGACATTGTTTTAAATGTTCTCCGAGCATGTGATGTAGACAGAGACAGCCTTCAGATGTTTATGTTAAAGGAAGTTACAGTATTGCACAGGAAACGTCGTGTGAGCATGCCCCCTAAAACACAGGAGCGTCTTCTTGAAATTCAGGTGGGGGATTTGAACGAATTGTCGCCGCCTACCGGCTAGGAGTAGGAAGTACAGCTCCGCTTGAACGTGACGGCTTCCGTAGTTTACTCGCTCTTCTATACTTCTGTGAAATGTTTCCACTTTTACTTAAAACAATTTGCTGGCTGCATGTTTTCAACTCGCATCGTTCACGCGTCTAATTTCTATGACTGACAATGACCAGAATGCATTGCGGTCTAAACAAGAGAATGTGATTGGCTGATGACGACTCGATCCAGGAAGTAGTGAGTCGAATTTCATTTTTGCCGACTGAAAATCATCCACATGAAAATCTGCTTTTGATAATTCAGTCCAGTAAGTGAAGCCAGTTATGGAGGAGTTCTCGGTTGGACCTGACTGTACATGCATATTCTGGCCAACATGTTTAGAAAATAACGTCGTATTTCATCTCATATTTCTGACATTCTCGATTGTAAAGTTTTGCAGAAATAGCCAGGCTTGTTAGGGGTTACAGTCACGGTGTTACAGTAGGGTGTTACTAACATACACGTGTCACCATGACTTGCACAAAGGTGTTGGGTTGTTTGACTTCCTTCTTCCGTTTCTTCCTAGTTCTCTCTTTATGGCTGGTCGGAGAGTCGCGGTGTTTCCCTCCTCGGAGGATCTGGGCCCCACGCTGGCAGATCTGGTGCGATCCCGGGCGGACAGAGCCATCGCGTCCCGGGGCAGGTTCACGTTGGGGCTCAGCGGAGGAAGCCTGGTGTCGATGCTGAGCAGAGAGCTGCTCGTCCCGCCGGACCTGGACTGCAGCCGGTGGGTGGTCGGCTTCTGCGACGAGCGCCTGGTTCCTGTTGATCATCCTGAAAGCACTTATGGTCAATACAAGGTACCTGTTCAGACCTGTGTCTGTCAGTTCTGCATTGATGTGTGTTTTTTGTTGGCGCTTACTAAATGGAAAAGTGCTTTTTCTTTTCCAGAACAAGTTGTTTTCCAAGGTGAACATCCCTGAGAGTGGAATCTTGGCGATCGACTCCTCTCTGCCGGTGAAGGCGTGTGCTGAGGATTATGCACGCAAACTGAAAGAGGTGCAACATGTTCTGTGATTATTGCTGCTTTTAATTTCACAGAAATGAAGTCTTTTAGTTTGGATTGCTTTACACAATATTTGCAAAAACGTTTTTGTATATTATCAAAGCGTAGGCCATCCCGGAGGATGATTTCCCCGTGTTTGACCTGTTACTGCTGGGTATGGGGCCGGATGGACACACCTGCTCCCTCTTCCCAGAACATCCACTGTTGGAGGTGAGGGCAGTAAGATACACGCACAATCACACACTTGTTCTTATCTCATTGAGTTACCCTCTCCTCTGTGTGTGAAATATTGGTAGGATTTGATTTAAGAACATACTATTTGTGGTTTTTTTTACTTACATCCCTTCCTCTGTGCCTGCGATGCAGTCTGGTTCATATTTCATCGGGTGTTGGTTCATCTTTATTTCCTTGTTATTTATCAGTACGGTGTGCATTGCACATGATAACTGTTTGTGTATGGATGTACTCCATTTTCAGGAAACCCAGAAAATTGTAGCTCCTATCGATGATTCTCCCAAACCACCACCACAGCGTGTAACTATGACACTTCCAGTGGTGAATTCTGCACGCTGTGTGACTTTTGTCTCAACAGGAGGAAGTAAAGCACCTGTTCTGAAGGTAACAACATTTTTATTGAACTTAGAAGTAGTTTAATATGAGATATTTGAAATAGGAAAGAAAAAAACAATTGAAAGATAAATTAAATTACTGTAGTTATTTTCTATAAAGCACATATATCTAATCAATAAGAAAAATAAGAAAGTCCTTCCAGAGTTATATATGTTGATTATTTTATTGTAACAGAGTGACCTTCTTCTTGCAGGAAGTGCTGGAGGGCAGAAAGGGTCCAGCTTTCCCAGCGGCCCTTGTTGTCCCGACTAATGGAGAGCTGTTCTGGCTTGTTGATGCCCCAGCAGCTGCCTCCTTAACAATCCAGGTGGAGAGGCTGGGGTTAGGGGCCAAACTGTAGAGCTGTATATCATCCATGTGTCCATGGACCTGACAGCTACTAAAACAATGTGCCGTAGCTGATGCTCATTTTGCTCAGCGTTGTGTAACAACCTGCAAGATGTCTGTAAAATATCAAATCCACAACTTGACACTTGAACAGCATTCCTTTGATATTTATTTTCATCTGGAATAAAGAAATAAAATTAAAACATTGACTTTTTTTTTTCTCATGTGCAGTACTGCATTGTCGCCATTTCAAAGTGGAGGTGGGACTGCATCAGGGATCAGCTCTGAGCCCATTCTTGTTCGCTATGGTGGTGGACAGGCTGACAGACAGGGTTAGACAGGAATCTCCATGGACTATGATGTTTGTTCTAGAGACAGTGTCACTGAAGAAAAGACAGGAGGCAGAGCTGGAAGGTAGCAGAGATGAAGGTAGCAGAGATGGAGGTAGCAGAGATGGAGGTAGCAGCATGAAGATGCTGAGGTTCTCTTTGGGAGTGACCAGGATGGATAGGATCAGGAATGAGTACATCAGAGGGACAGCACATGTTAGAGGTTTTGGAGATAAAGTCAGAGAGGCCAGACTGAGATGGTTTGGACATGTCCAGAGGAGAGATAGTGAATATATTGGTAGAAGGATGCTGAGTTTTGAACTGCCAGGCAGGAGATCTAGAGGAAGACCAAAGAGGAGGTTTATGGATGTATTGAAAGAGGACATGAAGGTAGTTGGTGTGAGAGAAGAGGATGCAGACGACGGGGTTAGATGGAGGCAATTGAGTCACTGTGGCGACCCCTGAAGGGAAAAGCCGAAAGGAGAAGACCGTATTGCCGCTAGACCATCCCCTTTAAGACCGAGGCGCCCCTCCCCTTTAAAGCTGAACTTCGCAGTGGTGTCATTAGGATCTCTTGCTCAGCTCCTCTGTGTGATGATAGAGCCAAGTAATGAAAAAAACTCTCCTATAGCCGCCGCTTCGACTGGTTCCTATTAGTATATCTATTCTTTATTTATTGTGGCGATGCCGGGTCCGGTCGGCCTCCTCCCCGCCCTGCTCCTCTCGCTCCTGTCGCCATGCATTCCTGTCCGGGGATACTTCGCGGAGGAGCGCTGGAGCCCCGAATCCTCGCTCCTGGCTCCCCGGGTCCTCCTGGCCTTAGTCTGCAGGAACTCCGAGCACTCCCTGCCGTTCGTCCTCGGTGCCATAGAGCGCCTCAATTACCCCAAGGACCGAATGGCTCTGTGGTAAGTTTGGAAATGGACTTTCTTGGTCCTAAGCGGCTCCCTGAAAAGTAAATATATTCGATATAATTGTGGATCGAACCCCCGGAAGAAGAAGGATGATCAATAATGGAGCCTTAAAGTTGAGTTTGGAGCATCAATGGACATTTAAAGCGATCCGAGTCATCCACAGTGTGAAGGTGTGAGGGGAGCGCGTCTGGTCCATGCATTGATCTGTATACGTGGAGGGGAGTGGAGGGGACTGATTCATCCACGGGGGGAGCTGTATGGTTCTACACAGCAGCCATCAGGGAATAGTCTATTAATACACAAGCATTATTTCATCTCTGGCTATTTCTTTCTTCGTCTTTGCCTTGGTGTGTAGTAGTAGATGATACATTATACAGATATGAACAGCCTCCACCTTTATTCTAGGAGCCTCATCAGTGGTAGGTGGTGTTATTAGAGGGGTAGGTGCAAACAGTAGGGTGTAGTCAGAGAAAGTAGATCCACGTTTTCTCTTAAGAGGAAAAGGAACCGATCAGGACTGAATACATCCTGTTTGGTCTCAGTTTTTTTTCTCTACACGCTAAAACTTTGTGGCATCGTGTCCCGTTCAGGTTCATTTTGTAAGGCGGTGATGAGATCAAATATGTCTCACTGTATCTGTGTTTGGGGTTAATATAACTTTAATGTATAATTTTTTATAACTTGTGAAATTAGAGGTTGGTGTAGACACTAGAAGAGGTGTGATATCTCAACAACAGCCTCATCCAGATGACTTGGAGCGGTTTGCTCTTCGCTTAGCCCTTAAAGAACAAATTTGACTTTACTGAAGGGCAATAAAGTGTCCCCCTTTTTTGTTTGGTACTCATACAACCCTTGTGTAAATATGTTTGAGGTATAAGGACATTTTTGTTTTGAAATGTTCCACAACCACATTAGTGGACATCTGGAAAAGGCAAACAGCTGTGAGATGATGTAAACACTGCACGGCCTGGGGATTGAAGCTGCAGTTTGACATCACACTGAATCCCACAGATTCCAAATTGGCCAGAGTGTCTTTAAAATCTGCCAATTAGTTTCACATTTCTTCCTCTGTGGAGGAACAGTGGCTCGATTGTAAGAGAAGCGCCATTTGTGGATGTATGTGTAGAAACGCCAGCCTTAGGTGGTTCAAAATTATGCTTTTGGCAAATGTTTGTTTGAATCGAACATGAAGTGGAAGCTTCGGTGTCAGTCAAGGTTTGAGACTTGGGAAGGATGGTCAACATGACACGGTTTAGGAAGGAGCTGCAGTGTTCTCACAGATCCATGTGAAATCTGTCAGGAGAACCCGGTTTGGCAGTCGTCCCTCTGAGCAAAGCCTGATTTCAGTGCAGCTGGTCTGAAATGTTGACTTCAATACACTGGATGCTTAAAGACAGGAAGGCTGTGGATGTGTTGTGGCATGACACCTCAAATCCTGATACATAGATTAAACACCTGGTTTTGTTTCTTTCTGCTGCACAATTAGAAAAGTGGTCTAGCTTGTGTTTGCTTGTCGCATTCATGAGCTCAGCTGGTTCTGATCATTTCTTTCTGATCAAAGGTTTTATTTCTGTACTGCTTTTCCTTCTCTATGGTGTGTCTTCTCTAAAGTGTAACATGCTGCCCTAAATTACGTCAAGTAGATGTGCAATGTCTCAGTTTTGGAGGTATCAGTGACATTTATGTAAGTTCTGCAGACAATGAACTCATCATAAGCCGACACTGGGCTTTTGTTATGTGAGTCGTGGTGTCGTCTTTCATTCTTGTCTCAGCTTGAATCCAGGCTGGCGCAGGAACTACAATCATCGCTGTTGTTTTCCCACTTGATGATTGCAGTTGTTGATAATGTTCTGCTCCTCTCTTATTGAATGCAGATCATTGTAATCATTTGCATGCATTTCATATTGACAGGGTAGCAACTGATCACAACCAGGACAACACCACATTCCTGCTGCGAGACTGGCTTGTCAAGGTGCAGAAGCTTTACCACTATGTGGAGTGGAGGCCAAAGGAGGAACCCAGGTTGGTTGTTTTCTTGAAGATCTACCGTTTTTGGTTTTGTTACCCGATGAGGTCACATGAGACCAGTCTGATTGTGCATAAATGTCTCTTGTAGTGATTATGAGGATGAAGAAGGTCCAAAGCAGTGGACGGACCTTCGTTACGAGCATATTATGAAACTTCGGCAAGTGGCTCTAGATTCAGCTCGTGAGATGTGGGCCGACTACTTTCTGGTGGGTCAGCAACACTTCTCTTGCACAGTTACACTGAAGTGTAATCATTCAGCCAATGTGTCTGTCTAGACTACATGTGTCAAACTCAAGGCCCAGGGGCCAAATGTGGCCCACCACATCATTTTATGTGGCCCACGAGGGCATTAAAGGTCAGAGGGTCTAAAAATAAATAGGTCAAAAGTGTGCTTTAACCAAAACTACATTTCCCACAATTCTATAATTTTAACTTTGATAAAAACGTTTTGAACAAAGTTAATGTCCTAACTTGTGTTTGATGTTATTTTTATTTATTCTCTTTGATAGTTTGATTCCTGATTGGTGGATTTATGTGGGTTTCATAACCTGACAAAAGGTTTGACGTTATAACAGAGCAACAAGCAAACATAATGTTTGGAACTTGAATAAGTAATAAATTTAGAGTTTATTCTATTTATTTTACATTACGTTGTGCCACATTTAGTCACATTTATAAGTTACATCTGGCCCTTTGAGGACAGCCATTATGCTGATGTGGCCCTCGGTGAAAATGAGTTTGACACCCCTGATTTAGCCGATCATAATTCCAAGTCCAAAGTGCCTCAATAATCATAATTTAAGCACCAAAGAGGGTGTTGAAGTTTGGCCTTGTCATACTTTTCTGTCTCTTAGAGGTGAATTTAAACTAGTCTGTGTCCTTACTCTGTCACAAAGCTTGACTGATCATGAAGTACTGTATACCTAAAAATGTGGCTCTGTTCACATTTCTATTTGTATTTCTCAGCCCGGCCTTCAGCGTGTGGCTTCAGTGGGGTATAATTTTGAAGTAAAGTACTCACAAAATTGCAATAATCTTGTTTTGGAGACTTTCTCAACCTTGTTCTTAGAAAACTTGAAAAGAATAAATATAATAAAACATTCTTGTCTAGATATGCCTGATTTGGTTTCTTTTTTGCCACGCATACATATCATTGTCAGTTCCCAAATAAATTCTCCAGTCTGTGCTCTCTGCCTGGTGTAGGTGATAGACTGTGATAATATCCTCACCAATCCGGAGGTCCTCTGGAAGCTCATGAACGAGAATAAGACAATCGTCGCTCCGATGCTCGAATCACGTGCAGCGTACTCAAACTTCTGGTGTGGAATGACCTCCCAGGTACCGTGTTGGCAATTTGAGTTTAAGGTTTGTTACAGAAATGGTTTTAAATTTTCTCTTATTTAAACTCTCCAACATTTCTTCAGGGCTACTATAAGCGTACTCCTGCCTACATGCCCATAAGGAAGCACGTTCGTAAGGGCTGCTTTCCAGTCGCCATGGTCCACTCCACCTTCCTTGTAGACCTCAGGAAGGAGGCATCAAGGCATTTGGCCTTTCACCCTCCACACCCAGAATACAACTGGGCTTTTGATGACATCATTGTGTTTGCCTTTTCTGCTCGGATGGCAGGTATTGACAACGTACTACACATTTATTTGTCATTTACTTGTTTAATACAAACATTTTAACTTTAGATTGAAATAACATTTGTATTCGCTGCTTTCTACAGATGTCCAAATGTTTGTATGCAACAGGGAGACCTATGGTTATCTCCCTGTGCCACTGCGATCCCACAATACTTTGCAAGATGAAGCCGACAGCTTCAGGCACGTTCTGCTGGAGGTCAATGGTGAGTTGTCTGCATTCAGACTGAGGACTTACTTTTGCATCCAACTCCTCTTTTCTTCCCTTGGTTTGAAGTCATTCTTCTACTTCCTGCGTCTTTAACCCACAAGTAAAGCTCCTGTGCAGTGGTGACTGTTCAGAACATGCTGACAGGTCGGCCTCCTGTATTCCAGCTGACAGATTTTATGAGAACCACTCATCCAAAATTTGTCAAATGACCTCAAGACTCATTCGCTAAAACCAGCATTGCTGTTCGCACACCCTCACCATCCTAAGGGTTAAGGTGTGAGAAATATCCTGAATGACATACGTATGCCCCTAGCAACATACCTACTAATTATAACGTAAATCAAATGGAGGGTTCTCGGGATGTTCCGACGTGATTCTCCCTCTTCAGATGATAACTATCAGCTCTGTTTTCTGAATATTATTCATTCCATTTGTGCATCCATCTTCCCTTTCACCATGTAGTGCGAAATCCCCCAGTGCTGCATTCCAAATACATTCGTCCTCCTAGAAAACAACCCGACAAAATGGGCTTTGATGAGGTGAGTAATGAGTGAATTGAAGATGGACTCTGCAAAATGGCTCTCTATCCACTTCTGTGCTGAATGCCTTCCTCTGCTTTTAGAAATGGGTAATTAAAGTGAGTCCATTGTTGCCCATGTGCAGGTCTTCATGATTAATCTGCAGCGGCGGAGCGACCGCCGAGAACGTATGTTGAGGGCTTTATACGAACAGGAGATTACATGTAAGGTCATTGCAGCTGTAGATGGAAAGTAAGTAATTTTAGTGAGTTCTTAATTCTTATTTAGGACTTGGTCATCACAGCTCGCTGCCATGTCCCATTTTTCAATTTGTTCTTCTCTGTTTCAGTGCAATGAATATCAGTGAAGTTCACAGTATGGGCATCCACATGCTGCCCGGTTACAACGACCCCTATCATGGTCGCCCACTGACAAAAGGAGAGCTGGGATGTTTCCTTTCTCACTATAACATATGGAAAGAGGTGAGCTTCAGACACCGAGCTAAAGACCGTTTGGAGAACCAGATCGATGAGTGATGTGTTGGTAAATCTGTGTCTGACCTCAGATTGTGGAACGCGGCCTGCAAACCTCCCTGGTGATCGAAGATGACTTACGCTTCGAGATCTTCTTCAAACGTCGATTGATGAACTTGATGAGTGAAGTGGAGGATGAAGGCCTGGACTGGGATCTCATGTGAGTTTGTTCTTCTTTCACCACCAGTTATTTACTCTGTTTGTTCTATGTGTTCAATTCCTTCACACTTCTTTTTTTCCCTCTTGTTTTTTCCAGTTATATCGGTCGGAAAAGAATGCAAGTGGATCATCCAGAGAAAGCAGTACCTAATATACACAACTTAGTGGAAGCAGACTATTCATATTGGACACTGGGTTACATGATCTCATTAGAAGGAGCAGAGAAGCTTTTAAAAGCAGAACCACTAAAGAGGATTTTGCCAGTGGATGAATTTCTCCCAATAATGTACAATAAACATCCTGTGTAAGTATTTTCTATACCTAATGTAAGTACATACTCATAATGAACACACGTGTGCTCAGAAGTCTAACCTGTTTTACTTTTCTTGTTATTTCATTCTCCTCCAAAGGTCTGATTATATGGATCAGTTTGAAACTAGGGACCTGAAGGCCTTTTCAGCCGAGCCTCTTCTAGTGTATCCAACTCACTACACAGGCGATCAAGGGTACATCAGTGACACTGAGACCTCTACAGTGTGGGACAATGACAAAGTTCATACAGACTGGGACAGAGCACGCTCAAGAAAAACTCACGAGCAGGCCGAGATCAGCAGCGAGGCCCAGAACACAGACGTGCTTCAGTCGCCTTTGGACAGTACAGCACGGGATGAGCTATGAGAGGAATTGTAGTAGTCCCTTAAAATTTAGATCTGCACAGGAAAAACCCTTTTAATTCTCTAATCATGTTTCATTTTTAACACTTCTAACTTTCTTTCACAGCACGACAGGAATGTGACTTCAAAGTCAGTAAAGAGTTGCGTTAATTCACATGCAACATGTTACAACAAAGGGATCAGTTGCGTCTTATGTTTTCTCTTATGTTCTCCATTTATAGTTTTTAATTTATAATGGCACTAGACTTGCCATATGGAATGGCATTTGCAGTACCCAACTTCCATCTGTCATACAGAAACGAGCCTATAATTAGCAAGGAATGCAAGGAGGGGTGGGCAAATTGACAGTTTTACATCGAGATTAATTTGGAAAGAATCCACAATCTACCTTGGAGACAGATTGTAGAGATTTTACCATTTGATACTTCTGTTTCCAAACTCCAGATAACCTCATTAAATAGCCATCCCTCCCACATAAACAAACCAAGAATAATATAGCTAACTAGATGATTACACTTTGTGGACAAATTACTACTTTATGTGCGCAAGTAATAAAAAATGAGTTGTAGCATGCAAGACAGCGGTGAGACCAATCTGCTGAAGCTTGTTTTCTTTAAGCTGCAGGAGGTTGGAGAGCGGACTTGAACGTGAGTAGAGCCTCGAGGTCATTCCCACTCCTGAGCACAAGAGCGATCTACCAGAGATTCAATATTTCACTAGAATGAAGCGAGACTATCAGAGCTTCAAGGCTGTGTTGGCGCACTTGTGACCTAATCCAAAAGGAATTGCAGTTTCTGGAACTGAAGGAAAATGATGATTTTTTTTTTTCTGCCAGTTTTTATTTTGTTCATTTTTTTAATTAAAGTAACCAGGGAGAGATAATACATAAAAATTCCATCAGCTAATTATTTGCCCCTTCAGTTGCTGCGAAATGCATATCTGTGTAATGTCACAAACTATAAGCCACTTTGAGTAATTTATTATATTAATAGTTGGTGGAATTTACATTGGGCTTTACATGAAGCTCCTCCTTTAGTTTTGTATTCATTCGGATTCATTGAAAAATCTCTAGACTCACGGAAGGCTGTCCTGTCTTAAACCATTAACTGACCAATCCACAGACATCAGTCGAATGCTAGCTGTTTGTGGCCAAATCATTTTCACTGTAAGAAAAGAACATTAGGTTTTGTTTTGGTTTTTTTCATTTCACTTCTGGTGTACAATGGACTAAAGATTTGTTGTCCATTTTGATATGATGGAATAAATGTGGTGTGAAAAGGCTCTCTGGGGAATGGCTATGGGTTAACTCCAGGGTCTAACTAGTGGTTTAGATTCTTGCAAATTGTTTAAGGACTATTATATTGGAACTTCTGTCACAACAAAGTGACAGATTTAAATAATTTCATGTCTTAGAGAAGTCAGGGCTTTTAAGACTGATTAAAAAGGCAGAAATTTGTGACACAGATATCACTGTGTATCCAGTGTGAGCCCCATCTGTGGAGACTGCAGTCCAGCATCCATGGCCTCAGTTCTTGCTCACAGGCGTTAGCCGCTCGTCTGCTCCCTCACTGTTTCTCTCCATTTCCTGTCACAAATTCTTCAGCTGTTCTATCTAAATAAAGACAAAAAATGCACAAAAAGAAGCCTATTCCCCAGATTGCCCACCCCCAAGTGGAGCAGGAACTTAATATTTCAGGTAATGCAGGCTTTATTTGATATTAAACTCCTGAAATGCTACCTTCATAAATTTATCAAAATAGAAATTAAATGAATTCACATCTTAAATCTGCAGCAATTTTAATATACAGTATGATGTGAACACATTTCCCTCTCTCTATGCTGCATGTATTGCTATGTTAATCCCAAATCGGTAACTGATTCCTGTTATAACTTTACGTGATTTGTTGTTCATTTCAGAATTAATGCAGTTTTTGAAGAAATAATACAACAATCGAAGTTCTTTTTCTGAAGACACTGCAGTTAAATGTCGTTAAATGGAAGAGCCAGATAAGTTATTTCAACCACAGATATAACAAGATTAAAATCAAATACATGTCTCTGAGAGAAAGCCCAGAATGAAAAACATCATCATATTTGTTATATCAAGAATTTCTATTTTTCTATTCTTTTTATATCTTCTCTATTTCTTATTTTTAAACTTTTTTTTAATTAATCATTACCCATTTCTTGAGATACTTGAAATAAAGTTTTACCATAGTCACAAAAATCCAAAGATTTCAAATCAGCTCAGTTTTACTTTGGAGTATGTAAGAAAGCAGTTTGTCATTCATGTGTCTTTTGTCACTATAAATATTCAAGAAAACTCCATCCAACCACGGTCAAGCAGGCATCAGTTTATCCACTTCTGTGTTTCCCAGTAATTCTGAAAGTATTTTGAGTAAGCAAGTCCTCACCCAACAACAACATGCCCCTACACAAGACAAAAACATGGAAGTTGGATGTAATTACATACATTTGCCATACACAGCTTCGCTATATCTGCTTTGGTTAGTGTTGGATATTAGTGATTGGAGCCAACTATGAACCTTGCTGAAACGTTAATGGTTCACTTTGCCAAAAAGAAATAAAAAGGTTTTTTAAAAAAATAATGGAATTTGTTGTTAATTCAATATTTTCTTACCATGCCTAGTGTAATTTATTTCCTTTGTTACTGCTGATAATGCAATATTTAAATTTGATGTTGGTATTCTGTGGCCAGAAAAATGATGATGCCATTTGACAAATTATAACTATAGAAATAGCGATGCGAACAAATGCTGTGTACTCTGGTTGCCAAGCAACGACATGTCATCGCCAGATTCACTGTTCTGAGTCTCTGTGCAATGACAATAAAAGGAAGCCTAAGTCTTAGTCTATAAGGGCAACGGATTTAAAATTTACTCTTATAGTTTTCTTCAGTTGCAGTAAATGTTCCCTTATGGCTCATTTTAAATCATCTTAAATACAGTGTAAACAATGTGAACCTTTTGTTGCCTTCATATCTACTGTTATGTTACTGTTACTGAGGAACGCTGCAGTAATAATTTTGTGGCACCAATCTTTTCTCACTAGTTTTGTCCTAGAAGCCTTGAGGGTGTCATTGTTTCACCAATGTTACTTTTAACTCTCAGTTAAACAGTCACAAACAACAAATGCAGGATATTTAACAATATGTTAAAGCAACCATGCTGAAACAACTAAAACTCTTGTGCCTTTTTGTCTGCCTTAGATCTCATAGAAAGAATGATAAATAAGGCTTATTGTGGCATCTGAAATGAATAACTTACCCCATTGGTATCATTTTAAATTAAATGTTGATGGTGATGTTTAATGTATAAGTATTAGTGGTGTTGCACCAACAGCTGTCAAAAGAAAAGGTGTTCAATCTGTGATAATACATCTTAGCCCAAACTTGGATGTCAGTCGTTCTCACAACAAGTTATAAGTCTTCTAACTGAGACAGCACAATTTAAGCACAGTTGCACTTTCTCACTATATGCTATGTGTGGTGTCATAACTTGGGTGGGGCCTAAAGTCACAGTAAGATACACTTCCTCTTCTCATGGTGGTGGAAACATTGGCCAATCTCCATTGTACAAGACAAACATCGCTTTTAGAGCACAAACAGTAGTGAGGTTAAAGCTGCATCCTAAACATTTAGTGTGTTAGGTTGTGTGTACGCTTCAGTGTAGAGTCCCTGCACCCTCTGTTGTTTGACACTCATCTGCTGATAGTGTGTTAGAGATAGACCTCAAGGGCAGACGATGTGTTAACAGTGTTGGTGGGGTCTTCTGTCTGTAGGGATAGTGGAAGTAATGGAGGAAGATAAAGTACCAGCCGAGGATCCCTCTCAAGCCACAGGTGAGATAAAGTGATTCCATGAGAGGTAATGATGAAAAAGTGCTGCTGTGTATGCTTCATATGTATAAATCCTTGTTGATGTATTTGTTTAAATGCATGAATATTGCCATTCAGTGTGCTAATTAAAAACTGCTTGACGTTGCTGTTATGCCATTGTGACATGAGCATTGCGTGTAAGTTCATGCATGCGGTGTCTGCACATTGTGCCCGGATATGCTTTGATAGTTCTGACGGGGTTTGTGGTTCTTTGTTGCATCCCCTAAGTCAAAGACAGATTGTGAACTTCCTGAATGCTTTTTTTTTTTGTGTAACTTCTGTGTATTTATTCAATAAGATAATGCGTGTCCATCTTTAATCGTTGAAAGACAAAACTAGAAAGTATCAAGCGTGATTGACTTTGGTGTCAAGTTAACTAGATAATTAGAATTCTTTCCATCAATAAGTCATCATTGTCATGAATGTAATTTATTGTCAGCAATTAAATGTATGGACAGAGGAGTATTTGAATTTAAATAAAACATAGTATTTTGATGTTTGATTGATTTCATGCATCTTCCTGTAATTCTCATTCTTTGCTGAAACAGCTTGTGTGAAAAACACTCGTACGCTCTTTATGAGGCATGACACCAATCATAAGCAGGATGTGGTTGACCAAAATGGAGACATCTCTGAGAGACAGAGAGAGAGATTGCTTTCTTCTTTCTTTCTGTTATTTGGATATGCCCTATGGTGAAAAATCCGTTAAAATGTGGGAGTACAAAATGACGGGTTTTGTTATTAAACACCAAGATATTCTTCATTTCATTTCATGTTCGTTTTCTATTCAAGCTGTTCTCACAAATGCAACAGAAATGCTGTTAGATATGATTTCAAAATAGATCGAGATCCTTTTTTTAATTTAAGCATATTTATTCATCTTCGTGTTTGTTTTTAATATATTCTCTTGGACTGTAATGTAATTTTGTACTTTAGATACTGTATGTTTCTGATGCCTTTTTTATGCAGCTAGAAATAAATGCTAAATTAAAATACAAGGTTCCCCAATCACTTACCTACTCTACATTACAGGTGACCACTAGGCATCAATTGGACAATAAATTATTTATTCGCCATGCAAACATGTGTATTCCTATTTTTATGAAAAAAGACAAACAATTGAGAATCTTTCTGCTTGGACTTCTCACTGCTTTTTTTCAACTATAATATCGAAGTTTGTACATTTCTATTTACAGAGACAGAGCAATTTAAAATTACCGTTTCTTATTACAGATGAGGATGTGGTTCGTAAATCTGAAACCAAGCGATACAGTGAAATCCTGCGGGACTTTGATAATCTTGATCTTTCCTTATTCTCTGCGTAAGTACCACACAGTTACATACAGCATGGCCATGTGTTCATCTCGTCCGCTGCATTGCGCCGACCTTCGACCTGAACACAGTGACAGCAAAACTAGAGAGTAGTGAGTCATCCTTTAAAGATGTTATAAGTTTAGATGATTTGTAGGAATCCAGACAAGATGGAACTATTCAAATAAATCTGTAAGCTGAAAGTTGAAATCTATCAACCTCAGTCAGCTATAAGTCATCGTTAGTATATTTCTAAACCAGGCATGACTTTATTTTTTTGAAGCTGTTTAATCTAAACGGTTTGTTCAATATTGAAGCAAGTAAGTACGTGTGATAAAAATGTGTAATAGTGATCATCGCACTAGTACACTATGTGCATTTGGTGGCAAATATTTATCCAGACATGTACCTACAGGACATTGGTATGCTTGTGTATAGATTCCTTTTAATTTTTGCCAGCTGTCTGTTTCTCAATACACTCTTTCTGTCTTTAGCACAGGGGAGGATCTGCTTGCAGATATTGATTCACAGTCCATCCCAGAATCAATCTCTTCAGAGCAACATGACATTTCTGTAAGCGATAAATAACTCATATTAAAAACCATTCAAGCATTATTTCTTGTTGATGATTTGCTAAAATACACTTCTACACAGCAGAGACAGCATTGCTTTATGTCTGTGTGCTGATTACACTATAAAACATACTTACAAAAATATTGTTTTCATATTTTTACAGTATAAGTGAATCTTTTTTCCCCCCCCAACAGTGTAAAGATAAGTTTAATCCACAGAGATGTACTGAAGCCAGTGAAGTTGATGGAAACCAATCAGGTATGTTTAATATGAGAAGGAAGCTGGGGAGAAATGATATAAACTATGAAGTTCTACTCAAAGGGAATCAATTTAAAGCTCATACATACATAAAGTCATTGGTGTGTTTGTTAAGGGGAGGGGGGTATGGCATAGACCACCCTGCCATAGACAATGGATCATTAGTAATGAAGTCCTGGAAACGCTGTTAGTCCGTCGGGATCCCATTCAATCTTTAGATGTTTTCTTACAATTAGCCATGATTTGTAATTGCCTTGTTGTAATGAGATTAGGATAAAGGGAGAGGATTACAGCAGGAGACAGCTGCTCTCAGACAGAAATGAAAGAGTGATGCACAGCAAAAGGAGGTTACAGCAGTAGTTACATGCCAAGGAGATGGAGAAAGAAGACATGCACTTAAAGCTTCTGACACGAGATACGAGTCACAGCTCTAGAGACTTAGAATGACACGCATGAATAGTGTTTTAAAGAACGCAGTGGCCTGTGAAGTGTAGCTAAATCAACATTACTTGGAATAACCTATGGCAGAATGCTGTCTCTGATTATTGTATTTTAAAGGCCTGCTTTTGACTTCAAGCTCTAATTTATCTGGTGTCTCTGTCTTTTTTCACACATGTCATGCTATCACTCCTCAGGAGGTCCATTATTTTGGTTCAGGGTAATTTTTTAATCAGATTAAAAAGTCTGCCCTTAAACACTCCTCCCACTAGTCCTCACACCAGGAGGTAAACCTCGCTCAATGCGCCACCAAAGTCTGTCACTCCACAGTCTGGGCCTGATGAGGATAATCTCCAATTCAAGTGAAGGAGGCCGTACCCATGGCACAGCACATAATCTGCTTGGAGGCTGATTTCTGAACATTCGGAGCTCTCCCTAAAATGAAACACAGAGAAGGAGGCTAAAAGAGGTCGACCTTGACAGGAAATCCAGCCAAAGCGACATCATTCTCCTGGAACTCTCTATTCTTTCTTGTGGATTTTGATTGAAGACAAAAAAAAGTATCTCTGCCTGCTTGGATTGTATGCTACTTCAACCTGATTTGGAATCTTTTACAAACAAATGAAGAACAGGATAAAATCTGCAAGTCTGATCAACAACCTTTCACTTTCTCTATTAGTATGTGATAAAAGAGACGAATACGTGGAACAGCCTCCATATCAGAAGAAGTGAAAGTTCCTGAGTGGCATCTTTGCTGCAACGCCATGTCTCAGCAGGAAAACAAGATGTATTCTAATAGATTCTGACGTCCATTCTCTGTACAGGACGTGTGGGGAGCATCTGAGGCCATGTGACTGTCACACACACATCATTTGTCCTGTGTTGGTGGGACTCAATGAAAAGCCAGAAGGCAATTTCATATCAATGCTCTGCATGCGTGACCACTGTTGATCTGTGACATGGTGTCTGATGTTACACGACGACACTGAGCGGAGCTGATGTCCATGCTATCCAAGCACAACTTTGTAGGTGACTGGAAGTAGACAGGTGTGAGAGGGAGGGGCCGACAGAGAGAGGAAGAAGGGAGAAGAGGGAAGTAAAGTAGTTAAACTGTCTTTGGTCTACAGGACCTCTTCATTATAAAATCATAACCCTACAACAGTATACATCATTTTTTTATACAGGCAAGAGAAACGGAGAATGTGCTGAAACCTACTGGAAACCACAGGATCTTTATTCTGAGGAGCAGCTATGACGCGTCATATACAGTCATGGTTTCCTGTTTTGGGTTTGAGTGAACTTTTTAAAGTGACAACGGATTTTTGATCATTTTTATCTTGTCTGATAAAATATAGGAGCAGTGGTGCGACTGCTCCAAGGTATTTTGTGTTTCTGTGACACTGACTGAGTCCTCCAGAGGAAGGACAAGCTCGGGGTAGAGCCCTCTGTGCAATCTCTGGGTACAGCTCCACCTCACTCGAGCCTGCAGTGATACTGATGTACTCCCTCCCAGCCCAGGAAGCAGACATGGCCCTCTGTCGCTGTGCGGATGGAGTGGAGACGGCGCTACAGTACACAAAAATGTGGTGCCGCTATGCCAAAGACCTTCTGGTCTGGCTGGAGAAGAGAATCAGCCTGGGTAAGTGTACCTGTGGGGGTGAAAAGCAAACAGAAGTGCAGCATGCTAATTCTGGTCATACCTGTGGTTGCTTTATCAAGACATTAGTTCCTCTCATGTTCATGCATTTGAATGTAATCTGCATATTTAAAGCAAATGTAGAAGGAGTTAGAATATGTGAAATATCTTCTCTACAATGGATAATCCGATTCAAGATTATTTTAGTCACTGCGCAAAATGTAGTTGATGCCATTTGAAGTGAAAGTATATTTGATATCAGAAGATGTTAAATACAACATTAAGAGTTAGTATGAGATCCACAGGATTTTTACTTTATTACTACAGATTGCCAAAAGAGATAAAAATACCCGATAACTTTACATCAGACGTCACAGGCCCTTAGGAGGCGAGAGCCACTTCATATCATCCATCAATAAGAAGCCGGTACCTGAGATATGTGAGGAGGTTGACTAACCTGCTACAACATGTCCTGACTATGTTATTTCACTGCAAGGGTATCTTTAGTTGGTGAAGTCACCCCAGTTCACACGCTGAGATACAGGATTAGTATCTCAGCGTGTGGGCAGATTAACAGGGCAAAGCAGGGTGGTAAAGAAGACAGAGTGCCTTTGACATAGACGGTGATTATACTTGTACCAGACTTCACAGGTTCCCAATGTCCAGACAGAGATGCCAATCCTCCATTGACGGCAATCTAATTGTAAAGCGACACGGGAATCCAAATAATAGCAGCTGATATGTTACGATGAATGGAACTCAGCCCGAAACCACCAAGTGTGACAGAGTCAAACAGAAACACACAAACAAATCCACTACAACTTTCAGTGGTATTATCAGAACTAGTATTTTATAATCCATCATACTAGTGGAACTACAGAACCGACGTTTCTTAGTTCCTCTTCTAAGTGATATCTCTCCAAATACAGACCGACTCAGCTTTTTTGCATACAGAATCGGGTGAGCGCTCCAAGCTAAAAATAAAAAGTCATTTCTGTTGACAGAGCAAGAATTTGCAAAAAATGTGATGAAAACAGCTGAAGGAGCCAAAGTCAACGTGGCACAACAGGTACAGTTCTATTTACTTCAACTATCACGATGTGCTGCAGAGTTTGTTTGTTTTAAATGTCTTCTTGCACCAAATTTGTGTTTTTAACATCTCATTTATCTCTGTTAGGAAATGATGCCACTACAGTACATCTACACAATGGCCCTGGAGCAAGATATCAAGAACAGCGTGACCTCCAGAAAGACTTCAGAACTGATTCATAACCGCTGCTACCAAGTATAGAAGTCTATTCATTCATACAGAAAAGTTTTAGAACAGCCTCTGTGTCTTTTTATCTAGTATGTAGCCATGAGGTTGTGTTTAATACGGCATCACTGTCTCAAAGGCCTTGACTGCCAAGAAAAATGAGATCGACAAATGGCGCAGAGAGTTTAAGGAGCAGTGGGCAAGAGAACAAAGGAGGATGGTGAGGAATTAGGAATCTTGTTTGTGACATAAGTAGAATTCAGGTTATTGCACTGTCAAAACTAATTTTCTCAAATGTAATCCATTCTGAATAGATGCCTGAATAAGCATTGGAATCACAATATTTCTCTCTATGAAAGAAGGATTTGTCTGTTAAAACCTTGTTGACACTTCCTTTAAACATATTTGACTGTAAATGAATCATGCAGGAAAAGCAATCTGTGTATCCCCTTTGTTTATCCTCAGAGCGAATCAGTGACTGCTTTGAAAAAGGCTCGCCAGCAATATTTCCAGCGCAGTGATGAACTTGAAAAGGCCAAAGCTGTGACTGCTAAAGCTGTGGATGACACAGCAGGACTCAAAACACTGGATAAGAGGCGAAAGTCCAAAGATGAAGCCCAGAGTAAGGTGAATGTCATACAGAAATGCAGTTCTAGTACAGAATAATTGCTGATTTGTAGGACAAACGAGTTTTGTGATAATTTAGCAGCTCTCATGTCCATCTCCTCCAGGTGGTGGAGGCAGAACATCACTATAGACAGTGTGTGAGCGATGCCAAGATCCAGCAGGAAGAGTTAGTGAAGGTCAAAGAGAGAATAATCTCCCACATTCGTAAGCTCATCTGTCAGGGAGACACTGTTCTCAAGGAGGTTGGTATGAATTGAGAAAGCTCAACGCCTGTCTTCTTGTCAGCTTGCTGTTGGAAGGCTGTTCACAACAAGGCTCTGCACTGTTACTTGGTTAAACCTGGTTGTCTTTTAATTATAGGACTGTTGTAATTGTTTCAAATCCATTTATATTAGTCACAAAAGCAGATCTCTGTGGCTTGAGGCATTACAGTATTTAAGGTGCACCTTCAATGATTCGCCTATTCTAAAATTTTTCTTTCATAAGGTGCGCTGGATTATAAGGCGCACTGTTGATTTTTGAGAAAATTAAAGGCTTTTAGGTGCGCCTTATAGTGCAAAAATACTGTAAATGTCCATTTATGGCAGTGTTTAGGTAGGGATGCATTTGGAGAGAGTCTTTTGTTCTCTATTTCAAAAAAGACAGCATTTCCAGAGAATCTGCTTTTGTATGAAACAACACATATTTCTTAGAATGTAGCTTCAGTTCTACTTCTATATAAACAAATGCATCTACAGTATTTGCTCGAATATTAATAATCTACTAAAACAGAATTGTATGTTTCACACCATTCCTTCCTTCCTTTGAGGGCAAAAGTAGGACTTGGAAATTTATATTTCAGTTTAGCGACTATCTTTTGATAGACAGCAGAGGAACATCCCGGCTTTGTCTCATCATTTCTACTTTTCGCATCAGGCAACAGTCAACATGTTCTACTACCAGCGCCAGCAGACAGAGTCTGTTCCACTCGGCTACCACAACCTGGAGATGACATGCAGGTCGCTAGAGCCGGGTGAGCCGTACCTCCTCTACATCCTCAGCAGGCGTCGCCACGAACACCCCGTCCAGGTCTTTACCTTCCAGGAGTACACTCCTCAGGGAAAGGGGTACGGTTAACTGAACAATGTCAATCTCTACTGCTATTTTGGATGTGGTTTGTGTATGTGATGTGTATTTTTGTGTTTTTCCTTTTAAAAATATTAATATCCAAATGATAATCCTCTATGCAAAAAAAAAAGAAGCTGTGAGTTGGTTCAAGCAGTAAATCACTTGCATTTGTTGAAATAGTTTAGTTCAGGGATTTTAAATGGGATAAAAGCTTACAAGTTATTTGATGTACATAATTATATACTGTATTTTTTTTAACTTATTAAAATGAATGTCACTCTACTATTTGTTTGAAAGATACAAAAGGAAAAACAACATCCTCAGCCCCGTGCAGGACCCTTTTATAACAGAAGAAAACACTTACAGGCGATCAAGTGACGCCAGTAAGGACGCTACATGATCACGCCATCAACATATAGTATTACAGTGAATAAACTTTCCTTGAATTTCTGCTCTTCTTATGTTTTATACTGTATTACATTTAGGAAAACAAGGTTACAGTGACAGTGAGAGCATTGGAGGCAGTTTGGAATCTCTGTCCAGTCCTGGTAACCACAAGCCTTCTCTTCCTTTTCTTTCACCCTTATTTGAAAACAAAGATGGAAGTATTTGATATGCCCTCTGCTTCTGCTTTGTTAAAATACACAAGCTCACACTAATAGGAGGCTACCTAAAACCGCATCCATTTTGACAATGTCATCTGACGACCTGGATGACCGTGATATTGCATCAGAATCAGGTAAGGTTTGTCCATATTTATGCCTTTACTAGCACGATACAGTACGTTTGTGTGTTCATTTAATATTGTCATTAATTAAACATGTCTGTTCTCTCCAACAGAATGCATTGAGGGTCAGCCGGTCAGAGTACGCACGCTTTCACGAGCCGCCCTGACACACCGACTTAGGAAGATGAAGAGTAAAATGATTAAATGCAAGCACTGTGACAACTACATTGTTGTCACTGGGGTTGAATGTGAAGAGGTAGGGGCCAGGATAGGAGGAGTAGACGGTGACAGTGTATTTTGAGAACTCTAATCATGCAAAGTAAGCTTAACAATGTCTGTCCTGTTCCTGTTTAGTGTGGGCTTGCTTTGCACAGGAAGTGTATGGAGGTTTGTCAACTGGAGTGTGAGCACAGGAGGGGAACGGTGTTTGGAGTCGATCTCTCCCTGCTGCTGTGTGACAGGCCAGATGAGATTCCCTTCGTGGTGCAGCTCTGCACGTCTGAGATTGAGAGTCGTGCGCTTTCTGTTCAGGTTTCTCTTTATTTTTTATCACTATAGTGACTAAAAGGTAGAAAAACACAGACGAGTCTTATTTTGTGGTCTGACAACTCTCCCTCACTGCTGCTTTTCCTTCAGGGTGTATATCGTGTCAGTGGTTCCAAGCCTCGCATCCAGAGGCTCTGTCACGCCTTTGAAACACAAAAGGAGCAGGTGGACCTGTCCAACCTCTCACCGCATGACATCACGTCTATCCTGAAACACTTCTTCAAGGAGGTACAGGAGCGATTGACCAAATCAGCCACAATGGATGCTTCAGGATGAATTTATTGTTCCTATATTTTCTTTGCGATCTATAATTCTAATTTATATTAATCTCGTTCTGTCCTAGCTCCCAGAGCCCCTTCTAACATTTGACCTGTACAGTTCTTTCATGGTGGTGGGAAAAACTATTCAGCACTTGGGCGAAAGGGAGCAAATAGAGGACACTAATGAGATTAAGGACATCATTCACAATCTACAAATGCTACTGCAAAAGCTCCCTCCCCATTGCTACAGCACCTTGCAGTACCTGATGTCTCACCTTCAAAAGTGGGTCTTAGAATTCTGTGGTTGTATTTTTATTTAATCTTTTCTTTAATCTTACTTTGTATATCACTGCTTTGTGTTCTTGCAGAGTGTCAGATAATGAAGAAAATAAGATGTCCCCTAGCAATTTGGGTATAGTGTTTGGCCCAACGCTGTTGCGCCCTCCAGTGTCTACAGATATGCCTATGATTGCTTTGCTGGAAACCACTTACCAAGCTGTACTTGTCGAGTTTCTCATCAGACATCATGACAAAGTTTTTGGCCTTCAGCGAAGATCAAGCGTGCCCCTTCCCCCTGTCCCTACTGCACCTCTTCCCAATGCCCCTCCAGGAGCTTCCTGTCCACTAGATGGGGAAGTCCACGCCAGCTCGGAACATGAAACCTCCTCCAGAGAGCGTCCACGCTCATTAGAAGTAAGTACTGCAGTCACAACATATTCACCTCAAATCTAGCTGCAGGATCAGTGGCCGTTGCTTGGCTTGTCTATACGACAGTGTGTTTAAACCAGAGCTGTTTTCCTGTCTGATTAACCTGAAAGAGTCTTTGCACCTTCACTCAGTCAGGATTAACACACTGGATGCTACTTCACCTCAGCTGCTTTCTGGATTCTGCTTTGCTTTATATTTTTATAATGTGTTTCAAGATGCAACCATTACAAGTTGCTTCAGGTGGTTAAAGGGGGGCTAAAATTGGGTCTCAGCGCTCTAAATTCATAGCCTCTTCCATAGGACTCGCCATCACGTACTGAAGCTTTAGAATACTTGAGAATTAGACCTGGTATGTACAGTAGGTACTATTGGAAATCCACAACCCAACTTGTGTTATTTCAGCAGAGTCGAACGATCAAGAGAGAATCAAGCGAGGGTTATATATCTGACAAGTCTTCATCCAATGAGGCAGTGGACCAGCTCAGCTCTGAAGCCAATGAGAGAGCAGGTAGGCACACTTTAGAGTTAGAGCAGTGACTGATTCTGAAAGGCTAAAGAGTACATAGTTAGTTTCCAGTGTTGATGAGTAACATAGTTTAAGGGGGGATTAGTTATAGATTATTGTATAAACTTGTATTGATGTTGAAAAACATTTGGTTAATACTCATTTTTCTAACAGACTTGCTTTTGCGTAGCTCATGACTTCTTTTTGTCTTATGAAACACCAGATCGAGTTCTGAACAGTCTGTTGCAATCCTTTTTCCTTTTCTTTTCTTTTTCTTTTTTTTTTTTTTTTGCTCACTTCTACACATATCCTCAGGCTATTTTTAGAAATGAGGCTTCCTTCTTTCTGCGTTGAAGAAGCCATTTTCTATTCATCTGTGGTCAGATTGCTTAGCTCTTCATGCATGTTGTTAATTTTATCAGAGGTATTTGAGCAACATTTCTCAATTACATTTTTAAAAAGAAATGTGAAAATACTCACATTTTGCTTTTGCTGCTGCGGATGTCTGAGGTGTCATCCCTTCTTTGCTTGCTTTTCTCTGTGGCTACAACAGTGAGCAGCTTCATGTCACTATTCACCTAAAAAAACATAGTTTTATCATTCTCCAATCCTGATTAGTTTAATTTTAATCTTCAAATTTGTGTAGAATATTGTTTCAATCTGCAACATAGCCTATGATCCATCTGCGGCTATGTTTTCTGTCAGGGTACTACTCATTATTACCAAATCTGTGTTAAAAAATTATACAATTATACAAGTTTATTGTAAATTAATAAATAGTATTTGTGAATAACATGTGACGGTCTACAGGATGTCCCGTGTGCACAGACTGTAAATCTCCCTGAGACAAATGTACACTGGGATTTTGAACCATAAAAAATAAAAAATTTGTTGATTGATTGATTGATTGATTGATTGATTGATTGATTGATTGATTGATTGATAATGCTTCTCCTCCCTCATCTACATCAGTCCTGGCTATAAGAGGGGTGTCGAGCGATCCTCAGTGCCAGCTGGTGGGTGAACCGTGCTCGGATGTGGGGACCCAGCCACACTATCGCTTCACCAGACAGCCTGTGAAGTATCACCGGCATCATAACCCAGGAACACGGCTGACCAATCCAGGTCCTGTGGTCAGACCGCCTGCAATCCCAGTGACAGGAGGTCCAGGGAGTCCAGAGAGCAGCCACAGCTCCTCTCCAGAACCAGAGATGCAAAGACCTTACCAAAATTTAGTGCAGTGTGAGAAGACCCAGCAGGACACCATTGCCACCATCAGTAAAGCTGACATCCCACTGAGTCCCCGTGAGGTTGTGGAATACATGCTGAGACTGGATGCACCATTATCATCAGGTGTAACAGCACCACCAACCAGTAGAACACAGAACTATTCTCAAGAGGTGATAGTTGGGTGTCAGGCTGACCCAGTCATGAGTATGGACAGTAACAGACTGAGTTCTGAACGTTTTCCCACTCTGTGTCCATCGCTACCTGCTGAACGCAACCAGCCCTCCCCAGCCCAAAAGGTTCTGTCCAGCCTGAAGCTGAGACGCAGTCAATCAGGGAAGGACGAGCAGCTCTTTGTCTGAGAATAGAACTCCTAGGATATTACACTGTAATGAATTCACACACATGCTGGAAGACATGAAGTCATGGATAGCACTTTGCTTGTAGCGACTGTCAAGCTGTTTTTATTGCTCCCAAATTCTACACACAAAACATGTTACCTACAAATCACTCAGTTAAGATTAAATGTTCAAAACTCCCATTTGAGGAAACACAGTTTAAGAATTTGGGCCTGATGCTAGTTTGTTTTGTATTTGACTTGTTGACTAACCAGGTGTGTAAAACTTACATTGGATGATGTCTCCATATTTTGCATACAGTACTTGAATACTTATGAGGGGACCCAAGTGATTTTATAACATAATTAACACATAATTATGAAGTTCTTGTTTTTTTTTATGAAGGTTTTGTTCTGAACAAACTGTGGTGAGAAAAAAAACTGTAAAACACCAATGGAATCAAGTTGTGTATATTTTTTTTAGACAAATTTTTTGTGTATCTGTTGTTATTTTTGTGTTTCATAGGTCTGAGATGGATCATTTGTTGTACGTGAAGACAAGCGTTGTTAGAGGGAAGTCGCGTTTTCAGGTTTTGTTTCATGCACTTTTCCTCTTTTAACACAGGGGGGCATTCGTCTCCCAGTGTGAAGGAGAAACGCGCCATAAACAATAGCAGAGGAAATAAACCTCATACTTCTAATTACAACAATGGTTTGAGATGTCACTTCTTATATCTACATTTAAGCCTTTCTTTTCCTGGGATCTGTTTTGACATGGAGTGTAGAGGCGGAGAAAGTGAAGTGGCAATATTTTCTGATTGCATCTTATATGTACAGCTATAGAAACATGATTGCTGCTGTCATCTTCATGTGCCTTTGTTCTTTTTTACCAGAATAAGGCAGGAGAAGGGTCAAATGAAATATTATCAGTAGAATAAATATTTTCCATGTAAAATCCAGGGGAGTTGGTGTTTCGCACTAAGTCTTTTCACGTATCATCTTTGCCCTTCAGAGTCTCTGTCTAACGCTGAACACAAATGCAAAAGATCATTCTCATCTGAGTTATCAATAGGATGCATCATCGCTCAAACCCCCCCCCCCAATCATCATCTTCCGCACCTTCTCCCTCCCTCTCTGTCTGTCCATCTCCTCCCTCTGCGCCTCTTTACGCACAAAACAAGTCAGAGCGCACACACGGGTGGCGGAGAAAACAGGCGAGACAATAAACAATAGTTCGGGTCATCATGGTATCTGGATTTTTGCCGTAGCACCAGGCGTGCCGTGAAATGCAGGCGAATAATCTGTAGACGCGTCTGTTCTTCTAGCGGCTCAAAGTTTCCCCAGGTTTTAATGTTGCCGACCGAGATTTCAGGAGGAGTGTGTTTCACTTCAAGGTAGGACTCCGCACCTTCAGAACAGGTTGTCAGTGAAGGCATTCTTGTGATTTAAATGTTGCTCCTTGAGTTGATGTGTGTCTAACGGTCCTGGAAAAAATGTTTTCTAAGGGGTTTCACCTTATTTCACGTGTTTTCAAAGTGCTCATGTAAAAAATAAAAAAATAAAAAAAAGATCGGGCGACCCTGATGTTGGAGGAATTATGAAATTTGAGTGTTCAGTCCACACTCCACTATGAAGTGGTCGGGAGTCTTCGCTGTTCTCCCTCAGACACGCTGATTTGGAGACTGCTGGGTGATTATGATGGATAATATTTCACACCGACACATCAATTTAGTTTTCTAACAAGTGGATAAATCAAAACAAACTGCTGGACAGAAACAGACTTATGTCATTTTAAAAAAAACTTTTAATTGTCGAATTATTGTTTTCAAAGCTTTGTTTATTATAAAAACAATTCTTGAACATTATCAGCGTTCATTACTTTGAAATCGAGTAAAGGTTTTTACTCATTATTTCGACATAAAATCAATGTATTGATCTTATTAATGACAATCATGAATCTATAAAAGGTATTTATTGAAAAGTTTATTAAATCTTGACATTTATTCCTCTATATACAATAATAATATTATATAAGGTATATAATATAAGAATGCCTCATTATACTCTTTATCGATAAAATCCAACTCAATATTATATATATTATATTTTAGGATATTTTATTTATTTTACTTAATTCGTGGAGCAAAACCTACATACGTTATAAATGAGATTTTATCTGCTTAATTTATATGTCTGATGTAATTTTCTTCTTTTAAAATATAGGCTATAAATACGGCCAAATATCGTTATGTGATAAGGCCACAACAATCAAACTTTGTTTTTATTTTCTATGTTTAATGTTGGTTTCCTCAGAAAAGCTTTTCTTCCATGGATTTGATAACTTGAAGAGAACTTTGCGCAGTACAAAATCCCGTCAGTGTCTGTTAGTGCGTCTTCTGTAACACAGTACTCCATTTATTAATATTGTTATTGGGAATAGATTGACAAAAAAGAAATAAAAGCCCAAAATTAATTGACTGGCCGTAGAAACACTATGAATAAAAGACATAAATATATATTTTTTTAAATAATTAAACAATAATTTCAATGTTAATCTAAACAATTCTCTAACAAGTCAATACATGTACAGCACATATACTAAAATATGCTTGTTATTTTCACAAATCCTGTTGTTTTAAAACCTTTTGTTATTTTTGTGTGTCTGGTGTGTATGAGGAGCGCAGTGATTATTTTACAAATAATTTGATGACTGACTTTTAAGCAATACTAGACTAAAGTACTATTATACTTTTCTCTCTCTTTCTCTCTCTCTCTCTCTCTCTCTCTCTCTCTCTGTGTGTGTGTGTTTGTGCGTGTGTGTGTGTGTGTGTGTGTGTGTGTGTGTGTGTGTGTGTGTGTGTGTGTGTGTGTGTGTGTGTGTGTTGAAATGTGTGTGAAATGTGTGTGAAATGTGTGTCTCCTTTTATGTGTGTCTCGTTTTAATTGTAGTCAAATATTGGATCTGTCTTATCTGTAAAATTTTTCCTTGCAAGTAATGTCCACTCTTCAATTACCTGGTACTCGAACGTGTTTACTGCGGAAGTCTATCTGATATCCTTCTTTGAAAATGGTGCATTTTGTCTTTCTATAGCGATCACACTGAGGCAAGGAGAGAAGGGATGAAAACAGAGGAAAGCCAGTCGTCCTGTCTGCAGCAGCCACCATCCTCAACGCCTTTTGGTTAGTGTTCATTAAAACTAAACATTGATGAAACTTAAATATTATCACAATGTAAGAGTTTCATGGTACCAAGGGTTGTGAATAACGGTGCATATGAAAATCGTAAATGGGTCACCACGAATATAATTATTTTCAAATCCCGTGTAGGCTTTCTATAGTCACAACATATTAAAAAAAAATTTTTTTTTAGAAAGTTTGATCTCATTGTAATATTAAGTGCCAATACATGTCATCAGTATTTCAAGCAGGCCTATAAAAACTGTGATCAAGACAAAATAACATTCACAATCGGTGCAAAACAAAAAAAATTCGGGGTCTACCAATATCAGAGAAACACAATGAAGGGAGAACCAGAAAGAACAAAAGTTTGTCTGGTCCGGTGAAATCAAAAAGCGGCATACCATTTTTAACGGAACGGGGGGCAAGACTTATTTAATTATGCTGGACAAATAAACTGCAAGACCATGGAACGGCAATTTAGAGGAAGAAAAAAAAAAAGAATTAATATTCTACTAGAATAGTTAAATTAGGAGAACGAAAAAATCGGGCGCACCGAGGGAGTCATCGTCCCCTCGGGCGTGAGGACGCAGGGAGACCCACACTCGGCCCCGCAGCCTCCGTCTCTCTGTCCAATCACGTGTTTCCCCCTCCAGGTCCGGAGTACAGGGGAGGGGGGGAGTTGTGTGCGGGCTGCGAGGCTCCCATCGCCGACCGCTTCCTGCTGCGCGTGAACGAGCGCTCCTGGCACGAGACCTGCGTGAAGTGCGCGGTGTGTTTGAGCGCGCTGACCGGGACCTGTTACTGCAGGGACCGCCTGCTGTACTGCAAGCATGACTATGAAAAGTAAGCGCGCACGCACACACACACACACACACACACGCACACTTGCAAAGAACTTTCTGCTTCAGCTGCGCAGGACAATCGACCTGCCCTGGAAAAAGAACGACGATGGCGTGGCACTTTTTTTTTTTTTTTTTAGGAATGACCTTACATTTAAGTCCAGTACGTACACTGTACCTCCAATAAAATGGTTTCTATGGATTACAATATGCACCTAATTTTTTTTCTCCAAGTTTTACAATAGACTATTGAAGTATATGTGCATACAGAGGTTGTCAAATAGGCGTGGAACTGCAATCTCTTGTGAATTCAGTGAGCACAACTGTATTCATGTGCATCAAAAAGCATAATTCTTTCATAAATTACTAAATATAGCATGTCATTCAATCACAGCATTTTCATATTTGTTCCTTGTGGTATCAATGTGTTTTGTGGGAATTTTTGCCAATTTTGTCAAATTGTTACATTTGTATGAAAAAATAGATCTCTACAAGAATGAGTGCAACATGTTTTTATATACAGTACTTTCATCATAACATTCTAAACACATTCTAAGCAAGACACACATGATCAGTGAGCTGAAACAAGGCTTTTCGGTATGTAAACTACCACATGTCAAAATGTAATTTATGAAAAAAAAATTTCCTTAATGTGACAAGTTTTTATCATATAGGAAAAATAGCTCTGATATTAAAGCCACAATTTCCTCTAATCAAAAAGATGATGTTATATCACATATCTTTCTCACATTGCATACTTTTAGACACCTGATAAAGATTTGAAGAATAATATATCGAAAGCGACTGATGACCACATTGGATTTATTCAGTGAACACTGTTCAGGCTGAGATACATAGATTGAGCATTGTTTGACAGTTACCGATCAAGTTAATGGAGTCTACACTCCATTATTAAGTTATTTGATAGCAGTGTTACAGAGGATTCTCATATTTTTCAGTTGTAATACTGTGCAATTTTTATTATCAAGATGTAGAGTTCACTAAAGACACAGCGGCATCTTTAGTCAGTTTATTAGATAAGATGAATGTATGTAGATGGTTATAATAAAGAAGAAAACATCATTTATAGAAAATGAGTGTATTGGATTTTTGTCATATCTTTAATAGTCTTCATATTGAAACCCATAGCAAAATGTCTACGTGTAAAGAAGCTTCAGTCAAACCCATTCCTTTATTTTTGTTTTAGTGATTGACGTTGACTTATGTATAAATACATGAACATGAAGCGAATACATTTCACTGAATGATTGAGTGACTAAACACTAGATTGTTGTTGACCATGTGTAAAAAAAAAAGATAGAAAGAAAGAAAAATAGAAAGAAAGAATATGGAGCATTTAAGGGAATATTTGTATTTTGAATGATTAATTGGAAGATCCTATTTCATAATATTTAGAGAATCCTGACAAACTCCAGCAGCTCAGTTTCCTCTGGGAATTGTTGTAATCATAAATTCTAGTCGACCGATTTCTGCAGAATTGTCTACTCACAATTTTAATTATCGATTTTTTTGTCGATACCTGTAGTGCTTGTATTCACAATCTCCTTTCATTAAGATGCTTTTATTGCTGCTCTTGCATGCAAATGGAATGCACAACATCTGATGCAGTTCACTGTCATGCTGAACACTAACACTTGGGAAATATGCAATGGTCTGTTTTGAGTTTGATGATTCGACTCTATTAAGCCATATGGTGTGTCTGTGATTTTGTCTGGACTGTTTGGTGTGTACTGCGGTCAGTGGGTGTGCCTGCAGTGGGAGCTCTATGGGTAGACAGCTGAAGGACGAGCCTGAAGCTTGTTATCACTGTTTTGAAAAGTGTCAGACGGTATCAAGCAGCACAGACTCTCCCACTGTACCTGACATCTGGAGGAGAGTAAGAGAGAACAAACTGAGAAAGAGAGAGTGACAGAGAGAGAGAGAGAGAGAGAGAGAGAGAGAGAGACCAAGACAGAGAGAGAGAGATGTTAGCTGGTGTGACGTTTATCTGGAAAAATAAATGACAAACGCTTGTCGTAAATGGGGTTCAGTTTCAGTGATGGAATGAAAAAGCGTGTTTGCTCTCATTGTGTAATGACTGTAATTGTTGATCCAAATTAATAGTCAGCAGCTCCTTCACTATGGTGTTGATTTAGTCCCCTATACATTGCATATGGATAGTTGCCTTGTTGTGTGAGTCGGTGCCAGACTTGGCCCGATGCCTGTGACCTTCAGTGGATCAGTAACAATGTCTCCTTGTTTTCCTTGCAGTCTGTCCATCAGCGCCTAACACTACTACCCCCCCATGCAGAGCAGGTGTGTGCATTGTAACAGATAACTGTGTCCAAGAGGGACAAGAAGGTGCATACAATTTTGAGGGGAATTCAGATGATTATTAGGAAGTTTAATATTCTTTCAAATCTGCACTTTAATCTCATTTCCATTTACTGTAATTTCAAATGGTTGAGATATATCTGCACTATCATTAGGTTAGGAACTGACTTCAACGTATATTAATGTAATGTATGCACATATATGGTAAGGACACATCTTCCAGGAGTTTCTCACTCATGCTTGGTTGTGGTCCAGTTGCCCCATAACTGCCTTTTTGGCTTGTACAACTATTTTATTTTAATTTATCCTTTGCTTTGATTGCGTCACCCATCACATACAGACAGGCAGAACTCTCCTCCCTGACTCTCCGTCAGCATAAAGGCCTCACCGCACAACACGGTTACTAAGTGCATTTGCTCAAATGTGCTTGTTAGTATTCCCAAAATGTACACATATCTCAGACATCTCAAGTTTAAAAAATAATTCAGTCCGTTGTAGCAGGAAAAAGACTCATGGATGTGGAAATCAGTTAAAATTAGAAAACAAATTTAATTTTAAAATGGACCCTTCCCCCACTCTGATTAATCTGACCTAAACTGCCTTCAAGGCAAACATTTATTCAGTATTTACATATTTAATGTTTTTGAGGCTATTTTACTTCAACGTGAATCTAAATTGTCAAGCATGACACGGTCTTATTGTAATAGTTATTGTCACCAGAAAACAATAGCAAAACAAAAATAAATTAAATCTATTTCAATGTATTTTTTCAAGACTAACTTTTGAGTTTTTAAGTGACATTAAAGTTACGTGTTCAAAGTTCTTCATGAAAAATAAGTGATCTCCCTGCTGCCATTTATTATCTATGCAATAAAACAGGAGGTATGGCTTCAGTCGGCGATCCTTGGTCTCAATCTGTTATGGAAATAAGGGGATTTAGACACAATAAACTCAAGTGCATCTTGTGGATTTTTCTTGTGGGTTTATTTTTCTTTTTAAATTGAAAAAAAAATGGGTGGAACTCCCCCTTATGGACCAGATGTTTGGAATGAGGCTTCAGAATAATTTAACACTTAAAATTTCCATCAGGGTGTGGTTATGCCTTGATGCATTTTACTAATAAGACACGGGGATTCCATTTGAATGAAAAACAACTTGCTACACCAGAAAACACAAAGTCCAAATAAAAGGTCACAATTTCTCAAAGATCTAAATCCTCTCTGGTGGAAAAATGGAGGCCATCTTTCTAAATTAAAAATTACAGGATAATTGAATATATCCCTCATTGAACAAAGCACAGTCAAACCACTTTATGCCTCGACCATCCTTAACGTCCCAAGCACATTTTTTTGCAATCATGGGCTTTCATACACTGACTGGTTCCTTTCTGAACTCAGGAGTATGAGGCCGGTGTTCCCTGGTCAACAGTGCTGAGCCCAAACAGAATGGAGGTAGTCTGGCTGTGTGGAGCCTGCATGTGGGCTCCCTTATAAAGCCCCATAAAGGCAGCTTCAACCCTGTGAAAAAGCAGGTCACCAGGGTGGATATTCACTAAATCTTGGGTTTAATACTTTACTCTGTGGGGTAAAGAGCACTGTGAGTACATCAAGGTTTACAAACCCTCTCTTTTCAGACAAGAGAGCGCGAGACACTGCCTCCATAGCAATGGAATCTTCCACCACTGACCAGGTCGCTAGTATCCTCTCGGGTTATGGTGTATTTATGTGAGTGAACTTGTGACTTGAAAAAGAAAAAAAAGATTGAATGCATCTTCCACCCTATGGTCTCCCTTCCATACCCCCACCTTACCCACAATTCCCTGTCTCTCTGTCTGTTACCTCGTTCATCACTGTCTGCTTTGTAATAATATTTCTCGATTCCAAACCTCATTTTGTTCTTGTTGAGATTGATGGCAGCGATGACACCAAACAGTTTATCTCCCCGTTTATCCCTTGTTTTCTCTTAATCGCCTCCCCTCCCTCAGCGCCTCTTTGTGTCTCGGGATGGTTATGGGAGGAGGTTGGGGGTCTGATTGGGTACACTGCTAATTACCCCGCCTTCTGTGGCTGTCCTGTGATGACAGGCCTGACACTGGGCTGCAGGGAAATACAATCAGCCAGAATTATGCAATGGTGTGTCAGACAGACAACATGCTAGTTTCTATCAGCTCGTGCAACTCCTCTCATTTCAGATATTTGTGATCTTAAAAATTAGTCAAAATAATGAAAAAATTATTAATTACTGTTTAAGATACAAAATTGCAAAATATATTTCATGTTTGCTCAAGAGGTATCTAATTAATTTTTAAGATATTCTTGTAGAAAATGTAGGGAAGACAGATAAACCTTTATTATGGGTATTAAGAGAAATTAATATACAATATATGTCAAAAAGCAGGAAAGTATTCTTTAACAGATCAATAGTAATGTATCATGGTGTTATTGGGGTCTCTCAGCTATTCTCCTACCATTAGAAGCAAAAGAGAACACATATGCTGGTATAACTGAACATTACTGCTCATATAAAAGATTCTCTTTGTGGAAGAGAAGTTGTGGTTCTGGGTAGATTGAGGTGAATCATGGTGGTATGTATGACTCAGTACAATACTGAATATAGAAGTCCTAATGAGACACTATATATAATACACATATGTGGTTGAGAAACACCCGCATCTCAACAGC
Source organism: Antennarius striatus (assembly GCF_040054535.1). Lineage (NCBI taxonomy): Eukaryota > Metazoa > Chordata > Actinopteri > Lophiiformes > Antennariidae > Antennarius > Antennarius striatus. Next base: position 15,108,720 of record NC_090791.1, read on the forward strand.
AGGTGATGGCTGAAGGTAAAACAAGTGTAGAGAAGTTACAACTTTTGATTTGATAATGCATTGTTGGAGAATAGAAAGATGTTTTTTTGTATACATGCCGAATAGTTAGAAATTCTTTTAAAATTGTGTATAAAAGAACAGCTTAAGATGAGGTGTCTAAAAGTGTTATTTTGGGGTATAGTCACAGAGAAGGGTTGATTTTTGTCCAGGTGCATATTCATGTATGAAAGGAGGGTATGATACTGCCACTGTTTTTGCATAATGTGAGATGAGACCCCATCATCTTTCCACCCCCACAACAATTTTATAACAGACAGCTAATAAATGTTTCATGGCAGAACAAGCTGCTCGCCTTGGCTTTATTAAATCTGAGATAATAAAAGCAGAGAGGGAGAGGAAAAAAGAGAGAGAGAATAGGGGGTCGCACCAGAGAGGGAGAGATAGGAAGATCGGCGTAGAGTTTTCTCAAATCGACCGGCTGTATCTCCTGTTTCTGGGGCAACGGGTCCCGCTGTCCCCCACCAACTCCCCCCCCTACTGCTTCCCACTCCGCCAGAGACAGACAGGAAATGAGAAACCGGCAGACAGGATATTGCGTTCTGGTGGCCTGGGGATTAACTGTTTTATCTAAACTAACACACACACACACACACACACACACACACACACACACACACACACGCTCACACGCACACACTCATTCACACACTCAAACATCGATATCCTCACACATAGCACTCATTTGGTAGCATCAGGTGTAAATCTCACACACCCAGAGACACGACTTATGCATGCTTGTTTCTTAACGTTACTCCACACAGGTACATTACATTAGGTTTTCAATGTTCCAGCCATCAGTGTTGCTCTCTTGCAGGGAAGGTCTTATTACTAATGTAAATGAGTCGTAGTGAAAGTCGTGACATGTAACAGTATAGCTGTGGGATTGATTGTGGGTTTGTGCAGAAATGTCTCTAAAAATATTAACTAAGCATTGAAGACTCTTATGACCAAGCAGCTTTTACAAATTTTGAGTGTTCATTGAGTAGTTGACTGTTTATGATGTTAGATTACTGATGCTTGGATGGATGTGGTGTACAAACGATAGCATCTGTCAGTATTTTATTGGTGTTTGTACCCAGGCACCTTATCTGTGTTTACACAAACTGGGCATATCTATGTTTATGTGTGCATGTGACTATACTGTATATGCCCATGTGTGTATGTTTCTGACTATTTATATACTGTGTGTGTGTGTGTGTGTGTGTGTGTGTGTGTGTGTGTGTGTGTGTGTGTGTGTGTGTGTGTGTGTGTGTGTGTGTGTGTGTGTGTGTGTGTGTGTGTGTGTGTGTGTGTGTGTGTGTGTGTGTGCGTGCTCTTATACTTTTCATAGTCATGTGTGTGCTTTGAGTGAGTGGTGGCAGGGTAGTGAGTATCGTGGGGAATGCTGGGAGATTTTAATAACACAGAAGCAGTGCAGGGAGATTTAATAAAAGGAGATGATGTGATTACTGAACCCTGGCTCTGAGCCATTTTGCTTCACAGAGCAATATCCGCCAAAAGTGCTCTCACACACACACACACACACACACACACACACACACACACACACACACACACACACACACACACACACACACACACACACACACACACACACACACACACACACACACACACACACACACACACACACACCATCAAACATCGAGGAAATGGATACTAAACAGAATAAAACTTAAAAGTAAGGTTGTTGCGTATCATTTGTTCTGTTTGCATCTTCCACCTGATAGTATGTACCTTCATTTTCAGGGACTCAGTAAACTCATAGTTGTTTAACAGACACGGTCATTCCAAACACTACACTTCTGAGAAACCTCTACATGAGTAACCATATCATACATATGTGAAATTGAGATGCGTCTTTAGGTGTAGCCTATTGAATCTTTGACGAGCCACTGTTTCACAGTGATGCTTGAATTTGTGGGAGCGAGTACAAACAAACCTATACCTGTATATATTCATCAATTATGGAAGCAAGCACAGCCACTGTAATTGCTCATAGGCACATCCATATTTATGGAATGATTGTGTTGCGGTCCCAAAAATGTCATCCTCAGAGCTCACCGGCAGAACGATGCCACATGACACAGCTTAGGGAGACAGGAAAGATTCTGTTATTCTGTTTGTGTACAATAAGCAAGTAAGAAATGACAGATTATAACCACCCAACATTTATGACACATGAAGTTTTTCTTTCCTTTGTTATATATGATGTCATAATTTAAGTGTTTTTAGTTAATTGCGCCCTCTAACCCTCATGAACCCATTGCAGCAAACATTAAGTTGCTTGCAGCTGAAGTTATGTAGATCACAGACTGGCAAGCAGTCAGTCTTCTGTCTGCGCTGTCTGTTCTTTATGCTGGATGAATATTACGTTCAGTCCTTTAATAAAGGGAAGCCATCTGAAGTCGAAGAAACACCCCCTCAAAATATCCTTCAAGATAGATTCGTTCACAGCTGGTCTTAACTCTGTAAGACAGCTTTGATAAACATCGATATATGACATCAAACTAAACTAAACTTATTGAGTCGTGACAATTTCTTTTACAAACTTAACCATATGATATATTGTACAAAGCTAAAGAGATGATAATCTATCTTAATTTATGATAAATAGAAGAAAGGATATAGAAATATTAGTATTACAACAACAACAACAACAACAACAACAACAACAACAATAATAATAATAATAGTAATCTTCTCCTTTTGGCTTTTCCCTTCAGGGGTCGCCACAGCGAATAAGTTATAATAATAATAATAATAATAATAATAATAATAATAATAATAATAATAATAATAATAATAATAATAATAATAATAATAATAATAATAATAATAATAATAATAATAATAATGTGGGTTTTTATTAATCATATACGTTTGGGATGGATACTTACATTATTTGATCAGTCGCTCCATAACCAAATTGTCCGTACTGATCCATACTGATTTATTGAAAGCTACATTCTGGTAAAGAGCAGTGTGAATGATACTTCTATTAGAGGGATTAGACTGATCTACTTACAGGCCCCCCTCTGAGGCAGTTGCCCCAAGTTCCCTTCATTTGCCATGTTGAGTAAATTCCTACTGTGCTGTGCACACCCCGATTAGGGAGAGCGCCCTTAAACATCGACAGCATCAGTCTTATGTCAAGCAGTTCTGCCTCACAGTAACACGAAGCATAGAGAGTGAGGCTGAAATATGCAAGTTGGCAAAAAATATTGTGGAAGATTTGTTAGAGCTCAAATATGTGGTTAGTGTACACATTTTACAAAGTACTGTAAGTATCTCTTTGAGATGCAAGGCAATGCAAACCCACTGCAGTTAAGATTAAACCACCTTAGTTAACCTCAAGGCTGTGTCACAATAGTTCTGTGTGGAACTGTTTTAGAATACTGTTTGATTTATGATGTTAAATTAGACAATGTCATTTTGGAAATTTGGTGAGCATTTGGCAGATGGATTGAGAAAAGATTAGCCATAGCAGCTGCGTTTGGGACAGAATTGCAGATTAGGAGCGCTAATGTGCAGACCTGGCTCCTTCTTTACACTCCAGATTTGGACAGCAACACCTTCCTATCTCTCAGTCAGGGAGCGTCAACACTTTTGCCTTCATTCCTTCCCCTTCTCTTCACTTCCCTTTAATCCTCCCTGCCCAGTTGTTCAGGTTTGTGTTTTGTATTTTTTTGGAATAATATGACCTTTTCACTTTCTCACACCTCTGTACTGACATCCAGGGGACTTGCAGAGATATTCTGTTCTTCAAGCATGTTTGTATTATTTCCAGATTTCTGGTTGTACCACCTCCATGTTCATGTGATGTTATGGTGAATGTGGATAACTAAACGATATCCAACTAGTTATGCTGATATTCGGTGGATGACTTTGTGCAAATGTCTGTGCACAGCCATGTGTGTGCACACGCATTTGTATGTGTGTCTATGTGTGTGTATATGTGTGTTTTAGTGTGCCTAAGTGAGAAGGGAGAGATTAACCCCATGCTATCCCCAATCCCTGGTTATGAGTTTACAGCGTCTGTCTGGCCATTGCACTGTTTAAACAACAATCTAATTAATCCTGTCTTTATTAGTTTCAGTGAACTGGGGAGGGAGGCTGGGAGGGCATGAGGGAGAACTGGGAATGCTGGCAGAAAATACTGGTATGGGGGGTGACCAAGTGCGAGTTGAGAGATTTGAGAGGAATTTCAGTGCAGGGACTTGTCCTGTGAATAGAAATGAGGATGCAAGGCAGGGGAGAATTTGAAGGGTTATAACATCTCACAGAGGGGGAACTGGATGGACAAAGGGACGAAAGTGGAAAAGCAATGGACTTTAGAGAGACTCTGCATTAAGGTTATTCATAGAGTTAAATAAGAACTTTAAGATTTGGATGGGATGTGGGTAGACCGAGTTTACCCCATCAAACAGATTTAAACATTTCAGGATTTGAAAGGGAGAGTCACATCAAGCAGTTCTTGCATCACCAGCTAACTACTGCCACCTACTGTTACAAGGGGGGAAGAAAACACAACAAAAATGCAGACAACTGTGATTTGAATCAGCAGATGTTCACCTTGTTGCTCTGTGAATTGGGTAATGTTTATACGCCTTTTAATTAAGAGGCTATGCTAATTACCAGAATCATTTGAGCTGAGGGTATTCGTATTGATGCTCTTTGTCTGTGCCTCCATCTTTAATTACGTCACCTTTCTTTACTCCTTCACTCCCACAATGCCATGTTATTCTGTTTATGTACATATTCTCATCTGTATGTCTTGCTGTGCACTTCTAGACTGTTTGTGAGGAAGTGCAGCGCCTGTCTGCAGGTGATTGGACGTTCGGAGCTGATAATGCGAGTGCAAGGCCAGGTGTACCACCTGGGCTGCTTCACTTGCTGCGAGTGTGAACGGAGGCTGCAAAGAGGAGATGAGTTTGTGCTGAAAGAGGGCCAGCTGCTCTGTCGCATGGACTATGAGAAGGAGAGGGAAATGCTGGCAGCAATCAGTCCGACACCGACTGAATCAGGTAAAACAGGTTTCCTGAAAAGGCTGCCCTATCTGAACGAGTCAACTGGACTTATGCATCTTATCACATTTTCAGTTCTGAATATAAAGAAGTTCCTTGGATGAGGGGCGAAACATCTTCAAGTTATTAGCAATTTTCCTTCTCTTTCACATGCCCTATTCTGGTTGTCAAATGAGTATAAATTTACTTTCTTGTTTCTTTGGTCGGAGATGAAACTGTATATAAAACAAATAAAAAGTTTCGTCAAATAATCCAATGACCATTGCAATATGAAGTCAAGGCATACATTAAAAACAGTCAATTGACATTGAGTAGGGTAATTCTCCAAAAGCTCCATACCCAACTTTAAATTAACTTAAACGCACAAATATTAGTTTTATTAGTTTCAAATATTAGTCTTTTTCTTTTAAGGGAGTTGGAGGTTATACTTTGCTGTTCTGATGGTTTTGTTGTCTTCTCATATTTGTAGTGAAAAGTGAGGATGAAGATGGAGCAATAGGTTCTGGTGGGGGGAAAGGTGGTGATGAAGGCAAGGAGCACAAGCGTTCAAAACGACCACGTACTATCTTGACCACTCAGCAGCGTCGTGCTTTCAAGGCCTCCTTTGAAGTTTCTGCAAAGCCCTGCCGTAAGGTGGGTAGACCGCTTTGTCTTATCAGTGGAAATGTCTTCTACACACTACACCATCACCCTGCAGTCTTTATTATTTTGGGGCGTAATAGTAATAGCACAGCAATTAATTCTGAAATGTGTTTGTCAATGGAAATTTTTTTGTCTTTTAAAAATATTGTTAAACTCAACTCTATAGGTGAGAGAGACACTGGCTGCCGAGACTGGACTCACAGTGCGTGTTGTACAAGTGTGGTTTCAAAACCAGAGAGCCAAGGTTAGAATTTATACACATGTTTTGTGTTTCACACATCAACACAGAAGGTTTATAAAGTAATTTTTGGGTCTCAGATGAAAAAGATAGCTCGCAGACAGCAGCAACAACAGCAGCAGCAGCAGGAACAGGAGCAGCTAGGAGGGACCAGAAGAGGACCCAGCAGAGGCGGCCGCCAGAGCAACGATGACAGTGAGGGTAAGAGCTTAAAGGGTCAGTGCAGAAATACTGTACCTCTACCTGTACTGCTAGTTATCCATACAGACTTGCTTTGCTTTTCGAGATGGACAGTTTTGGAGTTATCATCTACAGTGATATCAGCCATCTCTTATGTACATTTGAACTAGATGGGATGCATCTTGTGTTGCTTTCCATCACTTAAGATAATCTTCCAAATATTGTTTTGAGCAGTTTTACATTGGAAATATGTCTTTTCAAATAACTATGTAAAAGGAAGCTCATGGATAAGAGGCTAGCCAACTAAGCTGAATTAATGTCACAGCTCAGCTGAGGGAGAAGTCATGAAAGTTTATGTGCTGCCCTGTCAGAAGCACAAGCCTCTCCACCATGATATGGTCTAATGTTGGTGAAATGGGCTAATTCTCTACAAGGAAAACAGCTGCACGCCAAGAGTTTTGTAAAACCACAAAATGACATCAATTTTCCAAATACTCAAAGAAACTCAAACATCTCATCAGCAGATATTCCCTGAACTCCCACGAAAACATTCTGTTTGGAAAGATGGAACTACAGCTAAAACTAATCCAAAAATGATGTAGAACCAATAAGAACTGGCCAAGACTTGTGGAACAAATGGTGAAAGCGTAAACTAAATGGATTTTTATCTTTAACATAGATGGCTCTAGTAACCATGGCATGGATGGTATACTGGGGTATCCCTCTCTGCCACGCCAACAGCTACTTGCTCTTGACCCCAACATCTATGGTGGAGAACCTTTCCGACATGGACTAACACCACCTCAGTTGAACAGTGAGCAGATCCATTCCTATGGTAAGACAAGAGATTGAAACTGTAAATTCAAAAAACACTGTCTCAGTTTCAAAGAGAAAAAATAGGATTTTTCAATTTAGCCCATCGTCAAGTCTCTGTAACTCCAAACAGTTACAGCTTTCTTCAATATTTCATAAGGACGTACATATTAAATAATCTGTTATGTATAATTAATGTATTCACAACAGTTGCTATATGTTTCAGCCCATTTTACCCTCTTCTGTGTTACTAAACTGTTCCACTTCAGCACTGAACACTTGTTGTTTTCTCCCTTCAGACTCAGAGACAGTGTTCCATGACCTGGACAGCGATGGAAGCCTTGGTCACCTTGGAGATTGCCTCTTAGCGGCTGGGGATGGCAGTCTTTTGCCAGGGCGAGTTGGAAACCCCATTGATCGTCTCTACTCCATGCAGACCTCCTACTTCACCTCCTGACCCTAATAAACTCTTACCCTTTCTCCTCCAAGTCACCTTTCACCTCAGAGATGCAGCTAATGGAGTCTGTCCATCAACATGCTTTAGCAACCACTCCATGAAAATGCCTACACCCAAATACAATTCTGAGTTTTTATCACAGGCCCAAATCATTGCAAATGCTAAGTCATTGTCAATTACAAAATTTGCAGAAGATTTGCATAATGTTCCCATGCATTATCCTTCCTCAATAAGAATCACATGCTGGAAATACATACACTGTAAATTCCAAAATATGTAAAAAGACCTCGATTGCTCCTGTTTTATCTATGTAATGTTCAATGAAACACCTTTCACGGCACTTTTCAACAAAAAAAAATCAACAAAGACACTTATTCAAACATTAATATATATCTATATATATCTATATCATGAATTACAGATGATAATTGGTTGATGAAGGTGAATTCATCAGTCAAGTTATATGTATTTAGGAGTCTTGGCAGGTGTTACAAGCAGCTGAGGGTGTAGCTTAAATTAGCATATTGCATAACTTTTTATTGATAGTAGTTAATAATTTTGTGTTAAAGACTACAATGTATACATACTGTGTTTGGCTTTAGTAAAATTTTTCTCAGGTTAGTGTGTATGTTTGTGTAACCTGAGCTATAACTCAGGACAGGATTACAATTTAACTAGCCAAATTACTCCAGGACCATAGATTGCATGGAGGAAGAAACGCTTCATGTAGAGCTAGCATGCCACTCACTTCTGCCAAGGCCGAACAATCCTACACATCTGCTGAGTTCTCTTGGCCCATGCCCGATCCCTCCACAGAGTATCAAGGCAATCGCTTCAGTAGTTTTTGCATAACAAGGAAATATGTTGAAAAGTTTGTTATCCTGCAACTTTAAAGATATTAAAAATTCCCCTTTATTTGGATCTACACCAAATTAATGTTCTTTCCTCGCCCATATTACATCTTTCCACCATGTTTTGAGGAAATACAATAATAGAATAATTCTGATGACAAATTAACCAACTAATAGATACGGTGAAAACTCACTGTCTTTGACCATTTCAAAAGACATTCTTTGTTTTTCATGGCGAGCGTGACAGGTAAAATAATGGCCAATAAAAATATATGTAGACATTACACTACAGGGTAATTTGAATAGCCTTATGCGGAAACAGGGTCATGTAAATGAATATTGATTCAGTTTAGCCTTCACTTTTATAATGTAATCACTAGCAGTGGAGTAATGACAACCAAGACCAATAATGCGCAAAATTTAGGACACTAGCTACTTGATGATGTTTTCCAAATGTAAATGTAAGTATGACTGTGTTACAATTAATTGTTGTAGTCACTTTCTGTAATAGTTTCTTTCTCAAACATCTTAAATTAGATGTTGTTAGGTAGATGATTTGTACCTTCTTCTGTGATAAACAGCATATATTTAAAACGTGTCATATTTTGTGTCACAAAGTAGGACTAATGGAATAGTCTCCAAACTGAAGCTGGATATTAAGTGTTGCAAAAAGAATATGGATCAGATTCACTATGTGGTACAGAATGAAATACGATTAAGGGAAACAGCTTGATTTTGCATACCAGTGATCAGCTACAGCTTGTAACATTCTTTCATGACTTTGACTGATTACTGACTCATGGTAATTTTAGTGATATTTTTGTGGATGTAACTTATTTGTGCGGTATTAGATGACCTTTGATCTTACTTTTTTGTTCAGTGACTGCCAGGTGATGTGCTTTGAATGTAATGTTGCTATATCTTCAATACAATCTGGAGTTTCACCTTTGGCGTGTACTTGTCTTATTCTCTAAAATGTAGTAAACGATGGTGTACTGATCACTTTTTCATCTGGCATAAACCAACATTATTACAGCTGAAAAAGACAAATCCTTTTCCCCTCCATATCTTTTATAATTGAACCAGAAAAAGTCCGTTCTGCTTAGTGGTCACAGGGCTCGTAACTCAACATACTCCCTCTGTCTCTCTCAGTAGTCCTACTGATTAGAAGTGGACAGCCTCCTTTCTCTCCTTCCTTTCTTCCAAGACTCCCTACTTCTCAGTCATTGAGTAGTAGGGACAGTTTTTGTGGGAGTGATGCATTCCAGTTTAATATTTAACTCTGACTCAGACCTAGAGAGGGCAAGGATGGGAGGGGCAGATATATACAACTAAACACAGCAGGATGAAATCAAATCAAATGAATACTTCAAGTATCGTATCAATTTTAATTAGATACCTGAATTTACAAAAAACTGTCAAAAGGCAATTATGTTAATTTCACATGAACATTACATTTATATGACAAGTTAAATAATGATGCAATCAGTATATATTTTACACAACTTTTCTGAACTCATATGACATGGATCTCTTCTCGATTGAAGACAAACGTATTAAGTAGCACATAGGAAAACAATTTGCTGTTGGGAAGGCAGAGGTAGTCTGTAGATGATTGGAGATCTCTTATTGCTACGATGGCTGAGGATCAGGATTCACATCTAGGAAAAAATAGAAATAGAACAAGTCATGGATCCTTTTTCATGTGTATTTCATTCTCAAGATCATGCCCAGTACATGACAACAGTGCTACAAAAGTCAGAATAACCAGAATGCACAAAAGTGTGTGATAACATAAACACAGCTCCCCAGAAAAACGCTAAATATGCACAATCCTATCATTTATAATCTAATCACTTCAATTCAGAACTGTTTATACTTGACCTGGAGATTTGTATGGTCAAGTGCAGCAAGGATTTACCCATTCCACTGATGTCCACGGTCTCTGCACAATTCACAAAGCATGCCACACGTGCTGAGCAGGAGGTGGGTCTGTCCGGGTTCTCCCTCAGACATTTCTCAAATGCCACAAACTCCTTGGAACATTCCTGTCTGATTTTTTGGATCACTGGACTGTAACAGCAAAGTCATAGGTTACATAAAAATGTGCATTAAGATGTGAGATGAGAGACTGATGGACTGACAGCAGATGTTCAGATATACTGCCTTACTGTGATGATGTGCACTGTCCAACCTTCATCTTCAGATGGTGACACTCTTGCTGCCATGTTGATGGGTTGAGAGCCACACATTCCCCATATTCTTCCATTTCTTTGTGGCAATATTTTGCCGTAATATTCATGGCAGCCTGCCTGAAAAGTAGCAGATTATGTAAATCAGTCGGCCCAATGGGCCAGCAGTCATCGATCTGGTAAACTTGTTGTAAAATATAAACGCACATGCGATTCATAATTAGCAAGCTGTAGGTTCACGCAAAGCGGTGAACCTATCTTTGTTTACAGAATATATGTACTCGTATATCAAGTGAACTGAAAGACTAATTGTGGTATTGAATTTTCCGCATTTAATTTTCTTACATGTTGGTGTTTAGAAGTTGTCGTACGGGAAGAAGCTGAACAAGGTTATTGAAACTAGATATCTGCAGGAGACGCCATGTTTGTGCGCGACCATCCCGCATAGCATTGTAACCACTGGTAGTAGGATGGACTACAAGCACACTCTGGATGCTAATTGGTTCAGATTTGTGTCACTCTCCTATTATGGCCACGCCCATACGATGACGATATATATTTTTAAAGGGGCCGTTTTTGAAATACGACATTGAAATGTAACTAAGTAGAAATATTTTTAGAAATACATATATTAATTTAATGTTAAAAATTAAAAAAAACACGATTCAACTTTGTATAAAATATAAATTATTAGTTATTTTCAATTCAATGGTGCCATTCCGATTAACGATTACGTGTCTTTGCGTGTTGACGTATGCGGAAACAAGTCCGGCTACAAAGCGATTCATTAACGAGATCCATAGACTGGAGCTTTCACCGCTTCGTGTGTAGAATCGTCTTTTAAAGGCTACAACACGACGGGTGGCGGCGGATGATCGAGGGGACAGGGGAGTGTGCACAGTACAATGAATCACGCCATGAAAGAGGGAAGTATGGCTGTAGACGGGATCCGAGAACCTGGTGAGATGCAGACGGCCCCCTCTCTGAACCATAACCAGCATGACAACGGCACCGGCGACGAGCTAGTAAGCTCGGTGACGCTGTACAGGCGAAGACCCCGGCTGCTACATGGCACTGTCCTCCCCTTTCTGGCTATTCTGTACCCTGGCTGGCTGTACATGTGGCTAGGAGTATACGGTGCTTCCGAGTATCCGGAGGCAGGCCTCCTGGCTCTTGCCGCTATCGGGATCGCGCACGTCCTCACAGCGCTCTCAGGTTATTGGTCCGTGCATGCGCACTGTTGGCTCACTTGTTCCAAGGTAAACACGAGGAGCAACAACGATAGTAGTGCTTTATTCAGAATTCTTCTACATAACTGAAACGCCAGGTCCAGTCTTAAAGAAAAAACAGTGTATACAATGAATGAAGTAATGTTCTGCTCAAAGGCATGGCAGAGTTTGGGGAAGAACTCCAATCAGGGGTCTTGATGATGGGCCCTGTAGCTGCTGCAATACACGAATGATCAAATATCTATCAGATATATTTTCTGATTTAAATGCATGTATGTACATGTACGGAGAATCAGCTAGCTATGGAGAATCACTTGTGAAATGTCTACGTCTAATTCTTTAAACTGTATTGGGAAGTAAATGAGGTATTTTCTGTAATAAGAAAATTATTACCTTTGTGCTCCCAATTCAAAAGTGAAATTTGTGTTTTATGACACTGTTACCTCATTGAAATGATTGTATTTTTTTTAGCACCATATTGCACAAATGGAATGTTGCCCAGCATTGATGTTTATTTTCTTATAAGTACTAGCAGAGAACAGACTAGAACCCACAAATTGTTTTAGATGAGGCCTGTATAAACATCGAAATTAAATCAAAACCTAGGAACATGGCTAGCAATCATATTAAGCAAACAACTTACTTGCCACATTGTGTGAATTTGCCACCTGTTATTTTGTACACACAGGAACCAGACCCAAAGAAAGCTACACTGGCAAAGGTCATACCCACCCCGAACAACGGTTTTGCTGAGCTTGTGGCATTACAAAGGGACCAAGTAGGTTATCAACTCTCAGGAGGTTCCATGTTGTCTCTATTAGAAATATGTTCGATATCATTACTGTATTTGAATGCATGCTTCGGATACAAATAATTTTTTGGTTTGTGTGAAATCGACACCAGTTGCTATCTATTGATTCTGCATGGGTTCTTTGACTTTCTCCAAAAACAGGCAACTGGTCATACGAAATTGTCCATAGGTTTGAGTGTGACCATGTGTTGGTTTGTCTTTCGTGTGGCCCAGCGATGAACTGGCGTCTCATCGGAGGTTTATTAAATGTGTAAAGAACTAATTTCCTATTTAGAGTATATCCTATAATCAAAAAAACATTTTTTGTTCTGTCCAGCAGGATGAAAACGAGGAGGAAATTCTGTCTTTTGAGTTTCAAAAGATCTGCTACGTATTTGACCACAAAGAGAAGAAATGTTTCCTACCATTAGCATTTCCCGTTAACCACCCAATGGGCTACTTTCAGTCGTGGCGTGGCTATCAGGAGGAGGCAGAACTTCGAGCTGCAGAAAAACGTTATGGCACCAATCGTGCTGAGATGGTGGTGCCAGATTTCTTGGAGTTGTTCAAAGAAAGGGCCACAGCTCCATTTTTTGTTTTTCAGGTTTGTTTGCACGAAAAGTTGTAAAAAGTTAATACAGTAATTGTTATTTATTTTTGAAGTGCTTTGTATTTCCTGTTGTTATCATTTTAAGGCTGCCTTTGTCTTAATGAAGTTACTAAGTGATTGCTGTTCATCAGGTGTTCTGTGTCGGGCTGTGGTGTCTGGATGAGTATTGGTACTACAGTGTTTTCACACTGTTCATGCTGGTAGCATTTGAGGCCTCGCTGGTTCAGCAGCAAATGAGGAATATGTCTGAGATCCGCCGTATGGGAAACAAGCCCTACATGATCCAGGTAGTTTTGATCACATTAAAAACAAAGTCCATTTATGTTAAAAATTATAAACACATTTTATCTTGCACCTCACAATTCATAGCTAGAGAACATTAGTCATGTGTAAACGATCCGAAATGTTTTTTTAAAAAATCTGTTATATGCTAGGTATACCGAAACAGGAAGTGGAGGCCTATTTCGAGCGATGAGCTTGTCCCTGGTGACATTGTCTCTGTTGGTAAGTGTCAGTATTTATATGACTTCAAGTCGAAACAAACAGTTTGGCTTTGTTAGTGTTGAAAATGTCTGTCCTCCGCTTCGTAGGACGTTCACCCCAGGACAACCTGGTGCCATGTGATGTGCTGCTACTCAGGGGCCGTTGCATTGTGGATGAGGCTATGCTGACTGGAGAGTCTGTTCCCCAGATGAAGGTAAATGATCACTAGTATAGTATATGCAAGTTAGCACCATATATAAATGACAGCGTAGGTTACACCTAGAGATGTAAACCTGAATTGTTCTAAATAACCATGATGATATAAGAAATGCCGATAATATGGGGTTTATAGGAGCCTGTGGAGGACTTGGACCCAGAAAGAATCATGGACCTTCAGGCTGACTCCCGGCTCCACATCATCTCTGGAGGGACAAAAGTTGTTCAACATAGCCCCCCTTCAAAGACCAGTGCTGGACTCAAACGTGAATGCTAATTCCTCCTTTAATTTATTTGTTACCAACAACATGTACTGGCAGTAGATGAATCATTAATGTCTGCATCTATGACCCATCTCCATCTTCAAAATAAAGTGCAAACTCACAAATGTTTTCCTCTATGTGTAGCTGTAGATAATGGGTGTGTGGCCTATGTACTGAGAACGGGATTCTATACCTCTCAGGTAAGGAATTTGCTCATACTTATTCTGTCTTTATGACTTAACTAAATCTTTTTCTTCTCATGCACTTTAATTCTTGCATCATGTACCAGTGTGGGACTTTTTAGGTCACGTCTTATGTATACTGATAACTGCCTCCAGGGTAAACTGTTACGGACCATTCTGTTTGGTGTGAAGAGAGTGACAGCAAACAACCTGGAGACTTTCATCTTCATCCTCTTTCTCCTTGTGTTTGCCATTGCTGCTGCTGCTTACGTGTGGGTAGAAGGTGAGGTTTGCAAAATCAATTCATTAAGATACTGTTCAATTCTTATTTGGTTATAAAGTTACGATAACGAAGTGGTAGTACATAGCTGGAGGAAAGGGCGTACTTAATATGTTGACTCTCTTTGTGCTTGTACACTTTCTCAGGAACCAAGGATGCCAGCAGGAACCGCTACAAGCTGTTCCTGGAGTGCACACTAATACTCACCTCAGTGGTCCCACCTGAACTTCCCATTGAACTTTCCCTGGCAGTTAACACATCTTTAATTGCCCTGGCAAAACTTTGTATGTCTCTAAATATACTTTTCCTGCTGAAATATTGAATATATTTTGAGAGATGCGGACAAAGGAGCCTTAGAATACAAAAGTTTTATAGCACTGTTTCATGTCTTTTTTTCTTTCTGAATAGATGTATTTTGTACAGAACCCTTCAGGATACCATTTGCAGGGAAGGTGGAAGTTTGCTGTTTTGACAAAACAGGAACACTGACAAGTGATAGCCTGTTAGTACGAGGAGTAGCAGGCCTCAGGTAAACTCTGCTCACCACAACTAACCCTACATGATAGAAGCATAACTTCAGAAAAACATACACAAAGCACACCATGCTTTGCTTTACGTTAGTAAATTGTCATACATTTTGCAATGTGTAGAGCATGACAACTGATGTTCTCGAATGTTTATTGACAGGGAAGGAAAGGAGCTGATACCTGTGTCTGAGATCCCAGTTGACACCCATCGGGTCGTGGCCACCTGTCATTCATTGGTCACCCTGGATGATGGACAGTTAGTTGGCGATCCACTGGAAAAGGCCATGCTGACTGCTGCTGACTGGACCCTCACAAAAGGTATATTAAAATGTCCACTGAATGTACCTCGATGGGCAGTTGCAGGTTTTTGAAAGATTATTTGTATGCTCTTTTTTTGTGTGTATGTACAGCCACTGGCATTTGTATATAGTTCCAAACACAGGTTATGCGGAACCTGCTTGTGTTCAGCTTGGTAGTGCAATGTGACTATACAATTTTACATCAAATCAGTCAAAAACATTATATTTTAATGCAGATACCACTATATAGGTGCAGTCACACTTCATGGAACAGTGCTTTTGTGTGTGTCTTACTAACTTATTGACTCTATGACCAGATGAAAAGGTGTTTGCACGAGGTATAAAAACCCAGGGACTTAAAATCCACCAGCGTTTCCACTTTGCCAGTGCTCTGAAGAGGATGTCGGTCCTGGCCTCCTATGAGAAACTGGGTTCCACTGAACTTTGCTACATCTCTACTGTCAAGGGAGCTCCAGAGACACTGAGAGGGATGGTTCGTATGGCTAATGACCTTAATACTGTACATTTGGGTTCTAGCCATCATGTGTTACTACCAATGTTCTTACATTGCTATTATCATAGTTTGCAGAATACCCTGCAAGTTATGATGAAGTCCACAAGGAGATGTCTCGGGAAGGAGCCAGAGTGCTGGCCTTGGGTTACAAAGAGATAGGACACCTCAGTCACCAGCAGGTTTTTGTTTGATTTTTCTCAGAACCATCAGAAATCCTCTGATCTCTCAGATTTATCTGAGAAGGATAGATTTAGTTTATACACTGTGTTGGATCTATGTGGATCACAGGTCCGTGAGATGAGTCGCGATGCGCTGGAGTGTGACTTGCAGTTTGCTGGATTCATGGTTGTGTCCTGTCCCCTCAAGAGTGACAGCAAGGCTGTCATTAGGGAAATCCAGGAAGCTTCTCATCATGTAAATAAAAGGGTGGCGGACGATTATACATGCATTGTCAAATGCCATGCTTTTAAGATGGATAATAATGGAACCTTTGATTTCAGGTGGTGATGATTACAGGTGATAACCCTCTAACAGCGTGCCATGTAGCGAGAGAGCTGCACTTCATCCAGAAAGAGCACACACTCGTACTGCAGCCGATCCCTGGTCGGGGTAAGACAAGTAATTATTTCACAGAATAGCATAGTTTACAGAATAACATGTATGTTATGTACATGTGAAGTAAACCAGTGATGAATAAAGTCAGGTATAAGTTTTGTTGAGGGCGTAAATGGTTTAATCCATGTACAGTAGATGTTTTTAACAAGGCCAAAGACAAAGTGCAGAATCATGTACATGATGTTATTTTGCTTTCCAGTTGCGTGGCAGTGGGAGTCCATTGATGGCAGTGTCCATGTACCGCTACCCCCTCCCTCTGTTTCTTCATTTGTGCGCCAGTATGACTTATGTGTAACGGGGGAAGGGCTGGCCAGATTGGGCTGTGACCCCCGACTACTCCACACCATCTTGCCTCACATACAAGTCTTTGCTCGTGTCAGTCCAAAACAGAAGGTAGGACCAAACTCAGCAGCTTTATGTCCTTTGAATGCTACATGTTTTGAACTTGCTGATGAACTTCTCCCTTGGAAACACGATGCTAAAAGGTCAAAAATTGGAAATGGATAGGTGCAAGTCCACTATCTCTTCCCACATTTGCATGTTATAGGACCTTTGTTTGAGTCTGTGTATGGATGTGAGTGTGTTCTAGCCTATGTGTGTAATAGGCTAGAACACACTCTAAAAACAATTGTACCGTTGCAAATTATTGGCCACTTTAATCAAAGCTAGGTAGTATATGATGTGTTTTTTTCAAAGAGCAAAAACATCTCTTTTCACTTGTGGTTATATCAGCTGTCATTATCTATAAAGATGGTTGTCTGGACTGTTTCAGGAGTTTGTCATCACAAGTCTAAAGGGCCTGGGTTATGTTACTCTGATGTGTGGTGATGGCACCAATGATGTTGGAGCACTCAAACACGCCCACATAGGTAAAATCTATTGACAAACCAACACTGCAAACACATTTCCCCATGTGAAACCTCAACAGTGTGTAGTGATAAAAGTTTTCTTCAGGTGTCGCTCTGTTAGCCAATGCCCCGGAGCGCATGCCCGAAAAAAAGAGAAGAGGGAGAGAAAAGGATGCAGCAGCAGAATCCAGACCTTTACCGCCTGTCAGCTCGGGAGGTAAACTGAGTTCCAGGGCAGTCAGGCAAAGAGTGATGGCCCAGAGAGAAGAACAGCTTGCTGCACAAAAGGTCTGCATCCACAGGAACAGCCTCCTTACTCTCTAGAGAGTTGTTAAGAAAACATTTTGTAATGTTTTTTTGTGTGTGTTTGTGTGCGTGTGTGTGTGCGTGACAGGAGAGGATCAGTCAAGTCTTGCGGGAACTTGAGGAAGATCAAGTCCAAGTAGTTAAACTGGGCGATGCCTCCATAGCTGCCCCATTTACCTCCAAACTCTCCTCCATACAATGCAGTGAGTAGCACATTTATGATTTCAGCTGGCGATGATGTTATTGAAGTTACTTAAAGCTGAAACTTAAAGCTGAAACCTGTGATTTCATCTTCTTCATCAGTCTGCCATGTAATTAAACAAGGCCGCTGCACTCTGGTGACAACACTCCAAATGTTCAAGATTCTTGCGCTCAACGCCTTGGTGCTGGCCTACAGCCAGTCCGTACTCTACCTTGAGGGGGTCAAGTTTAGTGATTTTCAGGCAACTCTGCAGGGTCTGCTCTTGGCTGGCTGCTTCCTTTTCATTTCTAGGTCAAAGGTGAGATTTTCCGAGTTTGTGCTGTAAGTTTCTGCTTCTTTGTTTTAGTAAGCTAACCATCATGTGCCTTTTGTCAACAGAAGTCAGATTAATTGTGTTTTTTTAATTTACACAGCCACTGAAAACATTGTCTCAAGAGCGGCCCTTACCAAACATCTTCAATCTTTATACTGTGTTGACCGTACTCCTGCAGTTTGCTGTCCACTTTTGTAGTCTGGTATTCCTTTACAGAGAGGCACAAAGCAGAAGTCCACCCAGGTAACTCACCGTCAGACAGTAGGAAAGAGAACAAGAAAGTGATCAGGAGTTCTGCTGCAAATGTATTTATGTGAAAACCATAAATACATTTTAATAACATTTCACCTGTCGTTTATCCCTTGCAGAGAGGAGCAATTTGTAGACCTATATAAAGAGTTTGAACCCAGTCTAATCAACAGCACCGTGTATATAATGTCCATGGCCATGCAGATGGCTACCTTTGCCATTAACTACAAGGTACACATCCTTAATACCATTAATGTTTGTTGCATGTATATTATTTGTAATGTAAGAGGATCACAGTCTTGCTTGTTGTGTCCAAAAGGGTCACCCTTTCATGGAGAGTCTCAGTGAAAATCGGCCACTACTGTGGAGCATTACTCTGTCGGGCCTAGCAATTGTAGGACTTCTTACTGGTTCATCACCAGAATTCAATGAACAGTTTGCTCTTGTAGATATTCCAACTGAGGTGAGCTGACATTATCTTACCACATATTGCTGTCTTGTAACAAACCTGTTATAATGTAGTATACCATGAAGTAACCTGTTTCCTGTTTACATCTTTTGCAGTTCAAATTGATCATTGCCCAAGTTTTGGTGGTGGACTTTGTTGTTGCTCTGCTGGTGGACCGTATCCTGCAATTGCTGCTGGGAAAAGGAACATTAAGGCTGCCTTCATGAACTCAATACCAACAATGACAGTCTCCTTTACCAACCGAACTGTAAAGAGAAAGAGGACTTGGAGAACAAGAGTTAAAGCTGTTGTGTCATGTCAGAGCTGAGATGGCCGTGGTGTGCAGTTCTGTACACTCAGTATATCCCTTCTTTCCTGCTGCTCAGCCTCACCTCATCCATCTTTGTTTCCACATTTTCATCAGCTTTGTTTAAAATCTTTTTCTGTTTTATTTAAACTGTTGATTTTAAATATTCACATCTCTCCATCTTTCTTCCTCTCTCCCTCCCCCCTGCTCCACAAGGCCATGAAGATAGCAGTATTGAGTCAAGTGTGAGACTGTGTGCCAGCTTGAGAGAAAAACATACAGGCACACAAATGTGGCATTCTCCAAGAGAATTGCAAAAGTGTTTTTTGATTTTTTTTTTATTCCTCTTCTTGATTTTGTAAAAAGTGAAAAACATCCCTAACAGACTTATAAAGACTTAAAGATACAAACTATGAAGTCTGTCAAGTGGTTTTGTCAATTATAAGTGCTGAAACGTCTACACAAAGGATAGGCATGTTCATCTGTTCATGAACTGTTCCCATAAGTAGGTAAGTAGAGAAGGATCGAGTTATGACAATATTATACAACTGTACAAAGAGAGGCATTACCTGTTTAGAACGTTTTTCGCATGGGAAAAGTCACCAGCCAATACAAACATGCAATTATTTTAAGTTTCAGTTGATCGGGAAAAAAAACACAATATGTCAACTTTGTGTTCGTTTGTCATTTGAGATTAAATTACTTTTTTTGTTTAACTTCACCTGAATGTGAATGAAAAACATACATAAACTTGGTGTTATCAGTAACATTCATTTGTTTGGAGGCTCCAGCGTCCTCAGCAACTGCTAGACTTTTTAGATTGATAAAACAGTGTGCTACATACGTAAGTCCATGAGAGAAACATGGTGCATGGCAATTTTTGATTGTATAATTTCTGGTGGGATTAATATGTTTTTTTCTTAAACAGTATTCACTAATCATGGAAATTGTCAAATTTTGCTATTTAATCTAATGCCTCCCTTTTACAATTAGAAATGCAAAAGATGTTGGTTGTTATAATCAATGAGTTTGTTTAAATAGGTAATTTAGAAGAGAATAATTTGAAAATATCTCTAAATTAAGGTTTGTTTTTTTTACATTTTAATATACTTGGTTTGCCAATATTGTGAAAAAAAAATTACGTATAGGTATGATTAGTGGTGTTATGGACCCAAGTCATCCAGGACACAAGGAACTCAAGTTATTTTGTCAAAGTTAAAGGCAAAAACACACAGATTTATTTTGTTTGATTTAACCATTATATGTATATGTACATATTTTCATCAATGTAAATTTGTCACATTTAGTGGCAAAGTATTTTATGAACAGATTATGATGAATATACTGGTGCCATGCTGTTGATCAAAGGTGAATATGCACAGTAACTGAAATGGGAACATGTGTCAGCAGATCTTACTTCTGTTTTCCGTAAAACAGAACCATCAACAAATGGCAAGTATCTGGGAAAACTGTTCATACTAGGACTTAAACTCTGCAGCCCTTGCACTTGAAAACTCATACATCAGAAATTAGATTTGCTCAAAGAGAATCATTCCCAAGGTTGCACTTCTAAACTAGTATGTCAATGTCTATGCTTAACTTATTCAAAGGGCGTTCAAAACTAAGAGTATTTGATCCCTCTGCCATACCAAGGCCAGCTCACTGCAGACATCTATATTTGATTTGATTTGATCATTTTTATTTCCTTCCGGGATTATTACAGTAAAGTATATAAAAAATTTTAAAAATGTTTTCGGTTCTGAAAAATATTTTTATTCATGTTGTCTTAATCCATATTCTTATTATTCATCTTATGAAATAATTATTTGTAAAATCTGTACAAAAAACAGTTTTTTGTCTGTATTTTAGACTGTCAGGACAGTATCTAATTTTACTACATGCAGCAGAAATGAATCTTGGACTGTATCTTGACGCATGTGCTACAATCACACTACATTTCCCATCATACCTTGGTGGAGTGGGCCGGGCTTGTTAGGCGCGCGGTGAGGAAAAACCATTCGAAAGCAGAAATGGCGGAAAAACCCTCGGAAGTCGCAGAAGACTGGTATGTAACTTGTTTTAACGGCAACAGCGTTTATGTCAAAAGTTTTTGTGACACCGAAGTAAAGGAAAACATTTTCATTCAACTTCACCCATTTTTGTCCGAAGTAAATGGTTGTTGTCTTTTTGTGAATCGTACTTTGGAAGATTTGGACGCATCCTGCTGCTATTCTGTAAATCTGAATATTCATTTACGTTCTTTCAGTGTTGAGAGTGTTGCTGATTCCCAGGATGAGGTAGTGTATTAGTTTTTATTTGCTAGTGGTAAATAATAACGCCTCAGCTAACCCTGTATCCAGTAGCTAGCTGTGGTCCGTCTCATGGCTACTCTGTTCAGTTTCTATCAATCAAGGTCAACTCGAAAGAAACCTCGAAAAGGTGCTCCTCCAGCAGCCCCACCGCGGCTCCCCCTGACAAAGCCCCCTGCTCCGGACTGCCATCACCGGGCCCACACACTCCAGATACAGTGGAAGAACCCTCGGAGACAGACAAGCAAGACGTGCAAATAGAAAGCGCTGACGGGCCTCAGAGTCCAGCTGTCAGCCCCACGGCGCGGAGGAAATCCTGGAGGAGAGCCACCCTCACTCGACGCTCTCTCCCTGGGCTTCCGAACCAACATCAGAGTGAGAATTCTCTGTGCTGTGCCTTTTTAAAACGAATGAATTGTAGTTTTTTTTGTTGTTGTTGTTATATACTATATATATATACTTTTTTTTTAATTGTAGTTTTATGCAGAACGATAAGTACATCCCTATCACAACAGGAGAGACTCGAGAAACTGATGGAGGCTTCAATGAGGGTAACTATATACATGTATTCTGCATTAGAGGATGACAATTCTCATGTCCAATATATAAGATTCACTGCAAACCTTAAATCTCTCTGGTTTTTATTATTATTATTATTATTATTATTATTACATGGAATAGCACACTCTTCCGGATAAGGTTTTACCCACTGAATAGATTGCTTACATGAGGGGAGCATACAATCCATTATAATGTATCGCAACTGAAATTCCTAAAGGATGTCTTTCTAACTACATCTGATTTGTCTCTAGCTGGCAATAGAAAAAATTCAAAATTCACTGGAGTCTTTGCCAAAAGCCTCACTAGAGTCTTTTAATCAACAAGGTTGGTATTTGAGTGCTCCTTTTGTACGTATTTCTCTGAGCTCATTGTGTTAACCGAACAGCTATTACAGAGATATGAATTAGTGCAGTAGTTAATTCTATTTTATTATTTTAATTGATTTGATGATTTCCACTATTAGTGGTTGATTTGCTGAAATAAGATCATCACAATTTGGGGGAGTTTAGAAGATATCTTTGGATATTTTTTTTTGACTCATCAACAATCCAAAACCAAAAAGACTAAATTATTTGTCGTATCTAACAGAAGTTGCATTTTTCACTTTTTTGTTTGTTTTCTGGTGCAGTTCAGCTCATGCATAAAGACTGGGCTTTTTTGGCTGAAAGCATACGTGGTGAACCAGAAAATCATCAGCCCCTTGCTAGTACAGTCAGGTATTCTCAATAATTCATTTTATTTATTTATTTACATAAATTTGAATACCAACAAATTTATTTTCTGCTTTTATGCATCTGTTATGTGTTTCAGATTAAGTGACCCCTCAGTGCAAATAGCCATGGAAAAACTCAGGAAGGCCATCAACAGGCATGTTGTTTTTCATTGTTAATATCAACATTTCACCTCCAATATTTGTGCAAATCATGTATTAAAAAAAGAAGGTTTTGACCTGAGGCACAAGGTTCCTCTTTTCAGCATCTTGTGTGTTTCAGGCTCAAGGAAGAAAGTAAATCTTGGGAGTCCTTGTTGAATAAACACAGGAATAAAGCTGAGGAATTGAAACGGTAAGCATATCTACTGTCACTAAGTAATACTTTACTAACACTGTGTAAGAGTACGGTAAGTAAAATGATTTTGACCTGTATTGTTTATTTTATTCATTGCAGCAAAGTGGAGCAGGGCCAGGAGACAGGCATACCATTAGACTCTGCATCTGTGGCCCAGTCCTCACAGTACCACCTCATACAGAGTAAACCTGACTACCACGGTCTCCTGTGTAGACAGCAACCCATCCTTCACACTATGGCAATGATTGTATGTTGAAACGTTTATTTTCAGATCATTAACAACAAGAATCAAAATTTGAACCAATATAACTATTTTTTCATGTTATACTACTAATTCAGAACTATGAGGGTTTTTTCATAACCCTAATTATCATTGTTGTATGCTTTTGTAATAAATAGAAATTTATGTGGAACTAAGGATGTTTTTAATTGGACCTGTTGAAAAATACATACCACAATTAGCTGGCATCTTTCCTGGTGTGTACCCCACCTCTCCCCCGTAGCTGTCTGGGATAGGCTCCAGCAGACCCATGGCCTGCAAAGTGGATAAAAAGTGTTAGAAGAGATGATCGCGATAATCCTGATCCTCTGTATTATGTTTTCTAATCAGTTATTGCTGTTTATTTGTAGATGGATGCTCAGCGTAAGATGGTGAAACAACTTCTGGTAATCAAGGACCAATCACAGTTATTTGTGAAAGAAACCAGTGGCCGATTGGGTAATAATTCTAAATGTCTTAACAATGTATTTTCTCAAATAATTCTATAATCCAACAGTGATTAACTTTTAACCTGGTTTACTTTTTTCCAATAGCGGCAGAGGCAGGATTTGAGGACCTTCCACCTGACCCCCTCAGGAAGCTGATGGCAGCACCTTCATTCACCACATAGTCGCTCTGGCAGGAGGAAAACAAGCCTGCAATCAATTAGTTAATGCACCATGACTCTTCATGACCTGTATATGAAGCTCATAAAAGTGTGCTTTCTGGTAATTTTCATTTTGTTAATATTTTTCTTTTGCTCTCCTTGTTGTTTCCTTTATGACATAAGGGACACTCTTAATTGTATGTCACCTTAGGTTATATTTTATGTCTGTTATGAGCATGATTTGATCATTGAGTCGTCCAAGTAATTCGGACATGTGACCACCAGATGGCAGTAGGTGACAAAAAAATAACGGTCTGAGCGGATTCTTTGAAGGCTCTAACCGAGGCATTCTCACCTGAAAAATCAGACTTAAACTAAACCAAGTTATCTGCTTAAAATGAAATTTACATTTATTTCAATAAAACGTTGCTGTAAAATTTAAATTATTGCTCATCAATGACAATATTTTTTTCTGTTAAATAATGAACTTTTGAGATTGTACTGTTGTCTCCAGATATTCAAATATAACTGGGAAACGAAAACTGATCTGCACTTACAAAATAGGATTATTCAAAAGATGTAGTGCAGTGGCATTCTTGGTTACTTGCATCGTATAGATATCTGTGAAAGTAACTGTCCAAAGAGTAATATGATCTCTTTAGCATTTGTTATATAGAAAAAGTAAAGAAATCTAAATAACATTTATAATTTTTAAATTCCAAATTTTCTTACATAAAATAACCTTCAACATCAGGCTATGAGATAAACATGAGTTCAAGAACAGTAGACTCTGGTACTGTGCCTACAGTTTATATGGGGTCCTATAGAATAGTCTGTAAGTTCTCAGTCATCCAGGTTGATATAAGTCCAAAAAAGAACAAGTGGACGGTTCACTTCTAATCCAATAGGACTGTTCAGTTCCGACCAACTAGTAGAGTCCAGAGACATAAAATGCAGTTGGATCAGAAACACTCATCCATAGTTGCATTTACTAGCTTTTTGGTACCGTATCTATTTCACTTGATCTATATTCCCTGACCATTCAGAAAGAGGCCCCTCCCCCACAGTGACTCACCCCCATCTCTTGCATTTGGCTGGGTCACTGATGCAGAACGAAGCTTTGACATTGTACCAGTCAGTCAACGCTTTGTTGGCTATCATTCTTATTTCTTCGACTCATTTATTCATTAATGTTCGGGCTTAATTTTTCCTCTTGATAATTATTGGCAGAAAAAAGCCTTATTATGCTGGTGCTACTAATAAAGGCTGAATGACATGTTTTCTCTATTACTATATTGTATAATATAGTCTGGTGAATTTTCTATTTGATTTTATTCAAAGAGGTGACAAGAGAGCACAGGGACAAGCTACAAGACAAGCAGGGCTCTGTGACCATGAGAGTTGTGAGTAAGGGAGGATGGTGCACAGCAAGAGAGATCGATTCTTATTTAGATGAAAATGAGGCTTGATGCTTCTGGGGTGAGAGGAGGGCAGCTTTAGCATCCAAATGAATAGAAGTTTCTCAGAAATGATCTTTAACCGAATCACCTAAAACAAAAACATGAAGAAGTTTACTAAGCCAATGACAGTCATTTTACATTTGAGAAGGGTCTCTTAAACAGTGATCTATACTGACTTTGGGGGTTAGATGGGAAACCCTGCAGCTACTGTAATTGTTAAGTGTTGCTTTAAACAACCTCAAAGAGCCCAGTAAATGACATGTTATAATGTGTTATTTTAAGTGATTCATTTGGGTGTAGTGCTTATTTAAATAAAGGTTCATTAGGTTTGACCAGGTTTTCTGGGCTCCTTGTTTGTTAAGAAAAAGGAAAAGATTATTTTTTGTATTATGAATTGTTTTTATGCTTCAGTCCAGACTGGAGATTTGGTTGTGATAGTGATAACTTAGAATGTGTAAAATCCACTGCTTAGTGTAACAACAAACCTGAATTGTGACTTGTACTCTATCTGTATACACATGCAAAGAACAATTACTATTAGATTACTGTGGTCTCCATTCTTGATGTCTCGAACTTTAGATTGATTAGTTACAGATTGTAGTAGATGGATGAGTGGAGAGTCAGCATAAACCATTGCCAGTTTGGTGTTTCTCTCATGCACACCCATCATCTCTCCTCAGTACTGCAAGGCTGGCTGCAGCTCTCCTCCACATCTATTCAGCCAGTCATTCGTCTTGGAAAGCTGTCTCTCTGATCTGAGTGATAAACTACAGCAGAATTGCCCAGTTTGCAAAAAACAAGGACAGTTGTTTTCAATCTGTACTGTCAACATTTTCATACTGAAAACTGATGGGATGTTTCATTCATTGGGGGTTTAGGAAAGAGTAATAGGCTGGACATTTTATTGCTCTGGTATTTAATATCATTTTTGAAAATGACATTTTCCAGATATTATATTGGTGAATTGACTTTTGTGCACAATTTAAGAAATTGCTTTACTTAGTAACAATTTTTCCAAGCTTTTTTTCTGAAACACATAAAATTATAGAGATTTTTTAAAGTAAATATTTCGATTTGTCCATTTCTGCTCTTGTTTTTACAAAGAATTAATATAATATTTACTATTGTTTGCACAGCTTGTGATGAAATTTTGATGGAAATGTAATATCACACAGAAAGAAATATTTGAATATATTTATATTTATATGTTTTGATTTGAAATGCCTTCCAGGTGGGAGGTAGCATCACTTCACTTTATTGGGGGAAAAAAAGCCTAAATTCGTATAGGACAACCATCGCTGATGACGTAAGGCGCCATTTATTTGTTAAAGATGTACACGGGAAGAATCTTTTCACCTGGAGGATAGCGCAGTGATGGAGTCTTGAAAACTGTCCTATAAAATGTATACGTTAGTCATTTCGTGCCTTGCGTAGACCAGATCTTCTATACATTTACCTGCACCAGCTGATACCTTCTATGGTTACGTTTTATTCCACTGGTAACCCGCCTTCGAGCTCGCGGGCTGTGATGCTGCGAGTTCAATGGTCAACCTACACGGCTCGCGCGTCTCAGATCATCCCACACACACGCGCGACATCAATAACAATGGCAAACCGTAGTCTGTTGGTGAGAGATATCTGATTGGAGCTAGACGCTTTCGAAAGCATTGACGTCTTGCACTTGTCTTATTTTCTTTCTTTTTTAAAAAAAACAAACAACTACATTTTTTTTCCCCAGGCACAACCCGCTATCAAATTTTTTGTTTTAAATTTTTTTTTTTTTTTCAAAATGTGCGAGGCGCTGTTGGCGAGCTCACACAGTCAGTGCATGTGTGTCCCTGCTGCTTTTCTGCTGGGCTACGGCTACTAACCTAGCTGCCTTTCACTCGGTGGATAGCTAGCGTTAGCTTGACCACCTTTATTGACTTGAGGGGGAAAAGCGCAGGCGAATGTAAGGCGTGTTTGAGCGATCTGTTTATGACAGCAATTCTCAACTATTTTCCCCGTCGTTGCTGCCAGGCACGGTAAAAAGTGTTGTATGATTTGTCGTAGAAAATACTTTGCTGGCTAGCTAACAGGCTAGCTATTTGTGTGTGTTCTTCGACTGAGGAAAACGGCGAGTTTTCTTTGAAAGTATGGATGACCAAACCAGAATGTTGACGGGTCTCACCGGACTTGCTGGACTACAACAAGCCGATGTCGGCGACCCAGACTCGGTCAGGAAACAGCAGTCCCTTGGTCAACCTCAACAAGACATAGGAGATATTCTACAGCAAATAATGGCCATCACCGATGAAAGCCTGGACGAAGCGCAGGCCAGGTAAGACAGGCGAAGAGCCATTTTCCACACAGGATCGCTAAGCTAAAGTGCTTTTGAATGTGTTATTTTTGTGTTTTGTTTTAGCGCTCAAGCGTTTGTGTGAAACGTTCGCGTAAAGGTAATGCGTTATTGCAAACACCAATAAACTTTGTAATTTTTGTAATCCACTGGTGAACGTGGACATTTACTCACAGAATAACTTGTGCAGCAACATTGCAATGCTGGTGTAGTTTGAAAGAAGGTTCTTTGTTGTTCCAAGTCACGCTTTATTGTGAACTATTCAAATCCACATTCCTGTTTTAATGAAACAAGTCGAGTTACGTTTAACTGGTCTATCGTTTATCAAAAAGTTGGAACTTGTCGTTGATGAACCAGTTGTAGTCGTGTTAAATTCACAAAACCATTTAACACTACAGTGTCGTGTTGCGTAGCTGTTGTTTTTTTATTTCATTTGACCACTTAAAAAGCGACATTTTCATTAAACCCCTACATAAGGTGAACAAATTGTACACATCTAGTGAGTTTTTCTTATCTCTCCATTCTGGCATAAGACAGTAAGAAGTTTGTAATGCAAATTCTATTTGTTCACCAATTATTACAACTCTTATGAAGTACGTTGACACCATACAAAATGGTTTCCAAAATGGAACATATTAAATTACTTGTGTGGCTTCTGAAGTCTTCGGGTCATATTGCTGAAGTTCACAAATACTTATCCATTCCAAATCCAGTTTCCTAATTATAAAAACACTTCTAAAATACTAATTCACATAAAATTAGTGCCAATAACATTAGTAATTGAAATGCTAATGAGTGGATAAATTAAGGTAAGGATGAAGATTACTCAAAGGTCCCATATGTCACCCGTGTGCTATCTGTGATGACAGCAGTCATTCTAGACATATGACTTGTCACTTTATGTATGTGCCAGAGGTGTTTTTGAATGCCATTGTTGCAGAGAGTGTTCTGCAGTGAAACACTGACCTGTACTCATTTACCATGTGGCTCAAGGAGTGTAAGGTCAGCTTCAGATGACGCGTCAGTATTTTAACAATAGACAACCGCCCACTGCAACACTGTGGCCACAGTGTGATGTGTCATTAGCTAGTGATTTTCCACCCAACATTTGACCACCTGGTTCTCTTAATTAATTCACTCCTCTTTCACTCCCTCCCTCCCTGGTGTTCATCCTTTTCATTGTGTGCTGGGTGCAATCAATTCTCCTATAATGTGTACGCGAGTGCAGCTGTCCGCAAATCGAGTTTCTATTAATGAGATGGTGGTGAGGGGGAGGGATGATGCTATACCAGCAGACTATGAACACTGTGATATTACCTTGTCGTCAGAACAAGTTTGAGGACTTCATCAGCCCTCATTGCACAGACAAATTAAAATATTTTTGCTGTGGAATGCTTCCGTTAGTCCAGTTTTGTTTTTTGTTTTTTTTTACCCCTGTCTTTTTTCCCCAAGCAAAAGGCTTACAAACTGTTACAATTATTTTGATTTAAGGGTCCATTTATAATTTAGGACTTTATATAGGACTAATATTACATGGATTCAAGCTGCTCTGTAATTCCAATTCAATGTGGGTTCTTTGGAAGAGCTAGAGTGTCCTTGCTGTGTGCTTGTATTGATCTTTCCTCCCACTCAGAGCATGTCCTCGACATGCCATATATCTGCAGGATTAATACTAAAAGGAATGTAGACTATTGTCAGTTCAATGGACTTGATGCAAATTGTGTGGCATGTCCACCTCAAAACCTTGATGCTGTGTATAGCATGCACGTAATCAATAAACGGAGTTCTGATGATAAAATATTCATCCTCTGGAAAGTTTTGCATTAGCTGAGAGACCACCTTGATTGAGGTGTAACATTGTTGAACTGTTTGCCGATGTGCTTCTCAGGTGGACTGCACGTAATGAGTCAAACATCACTATACTTGAGACTACAGTTTGCTGTTAGAAAGTTTGCAAACATATAGCAGTGACTGAATTAAAATGGGCAGTGGTTTTAAACATCATCCTTAACTCTAAGCAAGTTTGCCAAGCACACACCAGTCTTTGCCTTGGTCACGATTTCCCATTAAATGAGTTTGGAGGCTCCCGTGTAAGCGTGGCGTCCTTGTTGTGCAGGGTGGCAGTATGTTGAGATGGGGAGCGGTCAGGGCAGTGCAAGAACATGGTGTTGCAGAGTCCACTTCCTGAACACCATCAGCCCTCATCCTCTCACCCTGTTGACATATGTTCAGATGCTGGCCAGAAGAATCGCCGGCGCATTGGGGTGGATCAGACGACCCCACAGAGGGAGGGAGAGCAGGGGGGGGCATGGCAGGGGGTGGCCTGCCACTCAACTTCCAGCACAGGTCAGTACAGGACCGCATGAGCAACTCCTTCTCCCCCTCCTGCTCATACCCTCCATGCTGAAGGCAGCCCTCCCCCCAACTCAAATCCAGCAGTGATAGAATTGGTGGACAAAATGACATATTTAATGCTTGACACATAACTCTTTACTTCACACTGCCTCAATATTCTCAGAAAGGCAGTCTTCCGTGGAATCAACCGTAGGCGACTTCTTTCTAGTCCCCATCGTCCCTTCATTAATACTGCAGTGGACATTCACAACTGGAATTGGTGTTGAGGTCAGGTTTAGCCAAATCATTTTCATCAGTTTTTTTTGTTTTTCTTGTTTCTTTTTTGTTATTGTTGTGTTGTTGTCGTTGTTGTTGTTATGAGCTCAGTTGGAAAAGAAACTTGAGTGATCTGATGATTTTTCTTGTTTCATGTTTTCTAAATCATACTCATCAGAAATGGAGGTCTCATTTTGGGTTTCGTTTAAAACATTTTTTTAAAAAAACTTTTCCAGTTCCATAGCAGTGTTGTTGTAACTGATGCTTGTTTTGCAGTAAGTAGTACTTGTTGTGATTTGTAAAATTTCGTGTCATGATTGTTAACTCCACATGGACGGGAAAATGCAGGAGGTGCACAACAGAATAACTTTTAAAGAATGAGACAATATAAATCATTCCAAATTATTGCCATGCAGTTACAGTAAAATAAATTTTTATCATTTCAAATATTGTGTAACAGTGCCACCTACACACATTGAGAACAAATTAATGAATATTTAATTACATGTTTATCTGTACTTTTTGATGTTGAAAGCAGACTTGCAGCACCAATGTGTGCTCAGATACTAATGAACTCTGTCACTCTGATGTAACTGGTGTATGCTGTTATAGATCACATCAGAGTCTGAGCATCAAGTCCACTATTGTGACATTAGTGTAGTGGCTTTCCAGCATTCCAGTCTGGTAAATTTTGGTACCTTAGCAAGTGTATGTGGGTGAAAGACTGTCTTAGAAATTGAAATGTTATTTATAATTGTATTAATCCTAAACCTCTGCATACATTTACAATGTACTTCAATGGAACAAGTTGAATTAGATCACTATGTATTGACTCCGGTGCACGGTAATGACGACCTTGAGGTTTGGCATCATTACTTGCCCCTCACTGCACTGCACTCAAATGACACTATAACTCTTTCTTGTTCAGATAAGACAACTGTTTCTTCTTTTCTTAATTTTTTTTTTCAATGGCAAAGCAAGGTATTTGCCTATTGGAAATGCCTTAAAACAATATTTCCCTGTCCTGCTGTGTCGCATTATACTCTTGAAATGCTATATGTAATACACATAATATGAAATGATTTGAAATGGATATTTTTTTATTGCACTTATTCTTCTTACCTCGTCTAATTCCCACTTTTCTCTTACAGGAAGCATGCTCTGAACTGTCACAGAATGAAGCCAGCCCTCTTCAGCGTTCTCTGTGAGATCAAAGAGAAGACGGGTAAGTTTCTACTTCACTCGTTCTCTTCATGCTTCCAGTCTGCACGTGGTAACCCCATAGCTGTAGTGTGTCTCTGCTCCAGTTTCTCAGGGAACAAGTTACTTTTTCTCTGGATTGATAGAGAATATGTTTTTTTTTTTTATTTGAAGCTGTTTTAACTTTGTGTAGTGTATGATTTGATCGATTGCATTCTGTTGTTGCTCGTTTGCATGTCACATGAACAATATGGCAAAACTTATAATTGGCTTGACGAACAGACTCCTGAAGTTGGATTAATATCATTGTAATATTCACCAGGGATGCAGAATGTGGTTTGAACCAATAGTATCCCAATAAAGGAAATATTGTAGAACCTGCTGATAATGAAATAATAGCAATAAATAGAGCCAGTAATATGAAGCCTAATTATCTCTATTGACTGAACAACCGCAGCGTCTACATGTTCTGTCATGGTTTGCATAAACAGGTTATGCACTTTAAAATACAAAATATGAAATGATCTATTATATCTATATTATATCTATTATATATTTATATGTATTATTTTTTATCTATTATTTCTTCTCTTTCTATAATCAGTATTGGTAATGGGTGATTAAGTGATTTTCCATATCTGCTTGGGGGAAGGAAAATCGTGTCGAGCCTCCTGAGCACTTAATATGTGATTGCAGAAACACCCACAATTACCACCTCTGCAGTTTATCATATCCAATTTAGCCAATCCAATAATTAAATTAAAGTAATCTTCACAAATAGTTCATGCAGCGCTTGATGACGGGACGTAGAAATGGAAAACTCCATTGGGGTTATCGCTTTACAGTCAGAATGCTATTTTTGTACAAAGAGATGATCATTTCTCCTGCATATTTCAAAAAAGCTACACCATACAGTGTAAGGTATTTGTGTATTGGGAATAAATTTCTATGCACATCAGTTCAGTAGCTTCATCCAAACATGCAAAGCAGCAGGAAACTGTTCTTACACTGTCTTTACAAATAATACTGAATTTCAAATACACATGATCCTGATGGAAATTATAGCTTATGTAAATGTCTCTCAGATTTGCTCTTGCTCAGAATTGTTCAGAGTAAACACGCTGCTTATTCTCTTCTTGTTAGCTATTCGAGTCAGCAATGTGACAGATTCCTCAGTGGTTCAAAGGAGCAGGCCTGGGATGGATGGGAGATTGATGGTTATGGTAGTGTAAATGGGATGTGTTTTTGAATCCTCTCCCTCTGCCAGTCTCTTTACTTATCTTTCTGAGCTTTTTCTTTCTCTCATTCGCTTTGTGTATCTTCTAACAGCAAACCAGTGCTGTTCAAATACAATTTGAAAATGCTGCACTGTTGCCCATTGTGGCCCTCTGTCAATAATATATTATTGCTCTCAAGTGATTGGACAAAAGTAAAGGCTAGGCTTGAGTGAGTGGGGCAGGGTACACTGTTTCCCAGGCAACCAGTGGTCCTATTTACCCTAATGCCATTCACTTTGATTTTCACATTTAGTCTCCCAGCAAACTAGAAAGAGGTTGTGTGTGTACCGGTAAGTTGAGCAGAAAAAAGACAGAAAAATGTTAACAACAGATTCTTGCATGCGGTGACTATATAACCATGAGCTACAGAGATCTTTTCCATCCCTGTACTGTGCTAGCCATCTGCCTCGAATTGCCCTCCTAACTGTACTGTGTACCTGCTTTGGCATTACTCTGCTCCTCCATCACACCCCCTGAAGGCCCCATTATGTACCTCCTGAATGTGAATTGACTGCTCTTCATTGCAGCATGTGGAAGACCAAATCAGTAGTCTCTAGTATCTCCACAGATTCCATGCAGCTTTATTTATTTATTTATTTCACTAGAAAACATGCACTTGTGTCAGCGTACCCATATGCACACTGCCTCTCTTCAACAGGGATAAAAGCAAATTCAGTCTCGGGTCTCCTACTGCCTCAGTCTTGTCCTTTCTCCCAACCCTCTCTATGCCGTGCTCCTATTCTTGAAAGAGAAGACTTGCTCTGAACTCGGGGCTTTGATATGGTAATGTAATGGTGGTGGAGGAGGGGGGATGGGGTGTGGGGGATGGGAGGTGAATTCCTCTGAGTGCTGCAGTTGGTTAGATTGTTTTCATTGTAAAGGAAATGTTCTGCGCTAATGCCAGTACCCCCTTCTTTCTACCCCCCCCCCCCCCACACACACACACACACACACAACAGTGCCTGCGTTGTCCTGTGCTCTCACATTAAACGTGACCTCCATCGGCATGAAATTTGATTCTTGTTAATACTTCATTAAAGCTAGACTCCAAAAAATAAATCAAAGCACGAGGAGAGAGTCAGGAAATGATCAAAGTTTGGAGTAAGTGGCTCCGTTTCAACTCAGTTCTGTTCTCTCCTCCTCTCATGGGTATTTGCTGTAAAAATAGCTCTTGGTGCAATGGGACAGCTTATGCCAAAATCTCTCACAAGCCACTGCAGTTACTCTCAGAAGTTTTTCATTTGGTTTGGGCATGTTTGAGGCATTTTTCCTTACTTTTATGCATTCACTGTGTTTTATACATGACAGCAGTTGCTGTCACTCACTCTGCTCTGCCACCCTGCTCAAGTCGCTGTTCTTCAAGCTTGAACATTCCCTGGTGGTTATTTTTGGCCAGGCTTTAAATACAAATAAAATATTCAAATGGTGTTAAAACCTTAAATCTTGATAGCACCCCTGACAAACAATTCTGTTGGATAATGCGGCAAGTTGGCTATGTAGAAATACTCCGATTGGCTGGCATTCTACTGGACTTACTGTCACCTCTTATTGCTGAACCTTAATGTGTCCTTTAGCATCTTTATGATTATGCATGTGTCTGAACAGAACCAAAGTCATGGGCAGTGTTTCCCCCAGCAACAACAATGATGGTTCAACAGTAAAATATTCTGATGGCTTGTAGCCAGTCTGATGTAAACTTGAGGCTGTGGGTTGTTTTGTGAGGTACCCAGTTATGCCAGTGCCCTAACAATGTCCCCGGGGAACTGGGTTTTCACTCTCTGCCTCCCTTCTTTCTGAATTTTCTCTAGTGTTCCCCATAGCTTCTAGCTGAGACAATATTTTCATATGCATAGTCATTACACATTCATCCCTTGTTGGACGCATTCGTGTGAGTCTTTTTTTATCACATCTACACTTCTATGCACACTTACATGCCTCTTTTCTCTTGTCGAGCTTCGAGTCCATAATAAATCTTATGAGACAATTTTTTTTTCTTGACATTTGTTGAACAATCTTTTCAAGCACTTAATTTTTAAAAAAAATAGAATTCTTTACTTGGTCACTAAAAGAAAATTTCAGATACCATAACAAAGTCAACTTGTTAAAATGTACAGTATATACTGTGTGTGTAATCCAAAGTGCCGTTAGTGTCTTCATTGTCAAACAATTTAATACATTTTTTATTCTAATTGCCAGGTATTAAGTGTTCTTAACATTCAATTTGCATGTAAAAAAATACAGTATATGTATATTATTACAGTATGTATGTTTTTCTGTTAATTTAAAAAGTGAATGCATTCAACACAATACCTCTTTGCATCATAATTTTAATTTTAATTGCTTGATCAATTACATTTTTAAATTAAGATTTTACCTGTTTGCACCACCTATTATCAGTTATGCAACCTGACAGAAATGTCTAGTAATGCTGACTAACTTTTCTTTTTATTTCAAATGCAAAAATTTATAAAGTATATCAAAAGTAGTGGGCTCCAGTGCTGTAAATTTAAAGGCTCTTTTTAAAAGATATGCTTCTTATGCAGTGATTTAATTTTTAAAGCACCTCCTGTGTTGTGTTAATGCTTCATCTAAAATTACTGAAAAATATAATGAAACCACTTTGACTGTGTAACATCTCGAACTTGAAACCTATTAACATTTTTATGAAGTAATAAATAAAGCTGTAGTTTTGATCTGGTTACACCTTGTGCAGTTGCACTTGGCTTTTACAAATAATGTCAAATTAAACAAGCTGTAACTTGGATTTCGTTGTTTCTTCTACCTTTGCCAGCGAGCTTATTCATATACTGTAATTCTTAAATCGCTTTTCAAATGATTTGTACCATTTTAAATATTACATTGCACCACCTGACATCTAAGGTGTAACAGCGTATCTGTGAGTTGAATTCAAGCTATTTTATCCATATTGGACTGATGTACAATGCCACTTGAAGGTCACTTGGGGTCTTTTTGTTGTTGCATTATGGGAGCATAAATATACTTCAAACAGACAGAATTTGGGGTGTGAAGCTTGATACCCGAACTAGATGACAGGCTGCATTCAGATTGGCAGCCAAAATCAGATTTTTAGCCCAACAAGATTGAAAGCGAATGGCTCTATTGTAGTCTAAACAGTCACATACCACATAAAATCCGATTTTTGCGGGACGGATTGAAACAACATTCGGAGGTAGTTTCAAATCGAATTTGGACAGATGCGTCTCAATCTGAACAGCTCCACGCACACCGATCGGTATTGACTGTCCGTGACATTGCTCTACGAGACGCAAGAGCCAATGTACGCTATGGAGTATGGACGACACCTCAGCTTTGACGTCGTCGCTATGGCAACCTGTCAAATGGCCAATTATGTGGCCCAGAGCAAGATCCCATTTGGACACTTTCTAAAAACTGTGTAGACAGTCAGCCCTAAAATTCAGATATGTAAGAGAATCTGATTGTCTTACAATTTGCCTGCAGTCTGAACGCAGCCTTAAAACCACCTCGTAGCACTTATGCAGCTACCTCCATGGGGAAGAAAATTGTCAGTGTTGTGCATAAACCTTTGTTTCACAAGTTTCTTATTGAAACTATATGTCTCCTGCCATGCCACCCACCACCAAAAGTAAGTTTGCAATCTGTTGGCCAGAATTATTTTTATAATTTTCTGTTAATTAAATGCTGATAAATTATCTGATTCTTAAAATAATTACTTAACCACAACATTGAAAATTATTGATCTATCATGGATGGATGTCACATTCGAAACAAACTTCAAAAGCTTTCATTTTATGCAACCAATATTTTTGAAATTTCATTACCTCCAGAATCCTTCAGACACATTCATAAGACATTTCTTTGTCCTTTGGTGAATTTGGCCTGCATGTTTTCCATTTTCTTAAAAAAGAATAATATTTTGAAATTTATCTTGTGAGGAGGAATCACAATGCATGACCTCTTTATCCTATAACGTGTAGCAACACACCCAACCCCTTTGTGATTGTTTGTTTATTTATAAACTAATCTGCGCAGTCATTTATATAATTTTCTGTTATCCTGTTGACAAGCACACTCTATTTTTGCAAACCATGCAAGTTCCTTTATCAAATTATTAGCTTACCTGGGCATTCTCAGCACTCCACTAGTTTTTATATATTACAAAACCATTCCAGCCACCAGATGGTCACAATTACATGCTAATTGAATTACAACATGATTGCAGTTGTTAAGACACCACAACAAAACAACACTATTAAGAGTTACAAATAGTTGCTATGCGTTTATTCAGTGCCAGAATAAAGA
The DNA here is from genome assembly GCF_040054535.1 of Antennarius striatus. Classification (NCBI taxonomy): domain Eukaryota; kingdom Metazoa; phylum Chordata; class Actinopteri; order Lophiiformes; family Antennariidae; genus Antennarius; species Antennarius striatus. Next base: position 15,145,851 of record NC_090791.1, read on the forward strand.
CATTACATTAGGTATTTTTACAGCCTTTAAAATCACATTTTAATTTGTATGCTTTTTTTTAAATTTCAGAAGCCATTAATAAAATAGAATCATGCACCAGTGTTATCTAGTTGGTAAAGCCCAGTTTTTGTGAGGAAATAAAATGTTCAGCATGATTGATTGAGATGTTTGTATTTCAATGACTTTGACAGAGTGCAGTACATGCAGTCTAGTGAATCACATGCCTCATTAAAAGAACTTCATTATTATTAGTTTTCAAAGAGCCCAATTTGGAACAGAGCCATAAAGTTTTATGAGTTTTTAGGAACCTGAGGGATGTCTTCGATTATATTTTTAAGAGGTAAAGCATTCAGTGCCTTTTGCACCAAAATAATAATAAAAAACCTGGCTGAGTTTTACTATCACTTTTTTTCCTACAAAATGAGGCCATCTAGTTTTTACAGTGGAACAACTTCGTATTTGGTCATTTGTGTTTTTTTCCTTCTGATCCTTTTTTCTGTGTTCCGCCGTCCTGCCACTCATTCCTTTTTTTTCCTCATTCTGCCTCTTTGCAGAAGAGAATGAAGAAAAAATAGTGTCTGTTGGGAGGAGGATGAAAGAGTGATACAGGGAGATTGATGAGGCAGTAAGAGCAGGAGTAATTACTCTGTGTCCATTCCCCAAGCCAGATTGGCAGACGGCTAATATCACACAGACCCCTTGCCCTGACAGACACCCCCAACCCTACCCCCCAACTCAAAATTGGGAGGCATAGCACCCCAACCTTCAGCCTAGGCCTAATGGTGTGTGGGCCAGCAAATATCCCCATGTGGCATTATTCCTGTAGGAACTGGGTTTCTGTATATTGACAAGGGAAACTGCTGTCTGCACTGTGTTTTTAGGGTGGGAAAAACTCAGTGGAATTGTTCCCATTTAAAACTGCTGCAATAAGATCTTGACCATGATTCATCAGCAGGGATTTGGCTCAAGTGTCATGCAGCATTTCAGTGGGATCATGGTAGCTGAATATAGGTGATCAAATACAAGATTCATTATACATGCACTAATGATGTAGGTCATTTATCTGGTGATATTAGGACAAGCAGCCAATCTGGGATTTTTTCAAATTTTATTTTGTATGTATTAATTTATTTGTTGTCCAATTTGCTCCACATAGGTGCTTGAACAGCAGGTTTACTAAAAGGGGAGTACTAATATCACTTTTATTCAAGCATGTTTATTTGCTTGATAGTTAACATTAGACGTATAAGATTTAAAATAACAAGGTGAAATTAAAATGAACACCTAGGAAGAGGATGCTCAAGTAGTGGTACTCGAATCCTAAAATTTAATGGGTTAGAGTGACATTGTAGGCCAGTAGCCTTTTTTCCACAATTGTCTCTCACTTTGGATGCACATATTCCCATCAATTTATACTTAACAAGAAACCAGGACATATCGAGTGACCCATCAGTATTGGTCGAGGATCACCCACAGGGAGGTCTCCTACCTCTTCATCTCATCTGCCCTCCCTCTCAGCATGTCTGTGCCTCTCGCTGCTTTAGGCTTTGCTGTTGAAGAAAACCAACCGTCTCTTTAATTAAGGATATGGAAATGTGGTCTCAGCTGGATTGCAGTAGTTTGGTGGCAGTGGGGTGGGAGAGTGTCAGAGCCTAGCCCCTAATCTTGACTAATTAAGGATTAATTACAATTGATGGGAGCTTTCCACCCCTCTGCAGCCGTGCACATTGCTGTCCCAGACAGTATTGTTTGTATACTTCACACCATGTCATAAATGCAGAGGAGAGATGAAAACATCAAGGACAACGAAAAGGAGGGGTTTTTTACAACCCACCCAAGATTAGCCAAATACAATAGGTTGTTACAGGTAATGGGATACCCGTGTCTATGATTATTGTGTTAATCTTAATCAGTAGTTTAATGGCATGCTGTGGTAGTATTTGCTAATCTGGGATATATCCATATTCTGGGAGGCTGATACATTTGTTTTCCTGTCAAATTTTAATATCTGTGCTGTACATATTTGAGATTTCACACCAGGATAGTCTCCTGTAGTACATTGGTAAATTTTCATTCTCAATAGGACAGGTATGTTATGAACACATTGATTTTATTTCTTACTAAGCTGCTACATTGGACCAGTGTAGACTAACCACATAGCCTCAGCTCGCGCCAGCACCATCTGACTGTGTCATAATGCTTGTTCACTTGTTATAAATGGGCACTGCTCTTCTGATCTATTGCTTAATTGCCACCTAATTTGCATAACAGTGCAAATTAACGGCCTCTCAAATGAGCGTTCATTTTTCACAAAGTCTTTAGGAGCTCCTTAAGAGTCTGTGCTAATGAGCACAGGAGGCAGCTGGCCTGATGAGAGTTGACTGGGGGAAGATCTTAACAGTGCTTTAACAAGCCTCCAGCTTAGGTGCTCTTCGTCATCTTCATCTTCCTCATGTGACATTTCAAAAATTTTTCCACATTATTCATATATTTCTGTTGATATGGAACTGCTCTGCATTTGGGATATGATGGAAACATGGTAAGGTTTCAACAAAGTGCTTAATACATCATTATAAACCTTCATCTTTTTCTTCTGCTTTTCTTCTGCTTCTTCTTGGAATCTAAATTATTTTGTTGGATTATATTTTATTTTAGCTATTACCGGTTTGCAGAATTCAGGTAGTCCTCAATATACAAACATTTGACTTACAAACATTCAGAGAAATGAACAAACACACGCCGTCGTATTCAATTATTGTCCTGCAGTCCCCCTTTCTGCCACAACCACTACCGAGCAGTACTGCTGTGTTCACTAAGCTTGAACACACGTCTTCCTCTCTTGTTACATCCCGCTTCAAAGTGGTGATGTATTGTAATTGCCAGTGTTAGTGTGTTCATCCGTTCCTCCGGCCGTTATTTAGTCCACCGAATATCTTCGCAACCTTTGCAGATAGAAAGGTGAAACAAAAAGGACAATACTCGAGCGGCAAAGGGGATGACAATGAGATGATGGCTTTGACCTTGAGAAAACTATGTCAAGGTCAAATTTAAACTTTTGTACATTCAGGAACCAGATGAGGGAGAAGGCTAGTGTGAGTAACACCATAGATCAGTGAAAGTGGGTCGGAGCACTAGCTTTGATTTTTCACCTATGCAAGTAAGTCAGGGTAAAATTTTGAATTCAGGGATGTTATGGGATGTTGCAGTCTGTGACTGCCTTGTTGTTTGTTCTTGTCTCGGTGAGCCTTTCAGTTTGTCAGGCTTTGTACTTTCTATACATTACTGTTTATCATGGAGGTTAAACCAAAGGCTAGTGAAGACAGTGGTAGTGGTGACGATTTCTGATGACAACTTTGCTTCTGAAAAAAATAACCCCCCCCCCCGTTCTTCGCTCTAAAGGTAAGCTAAATGCTACAGTACCGTACAGCGGATCATCTCCATCAACAGCTGACTCTGGCTCTTGTTGTTGGATGCACTTAGAAAACTGTTGGAGAGTTCTTTGAAGTGTTTTGTTCTTGTTCTCCTCAAGGATTATATTGTAAAGAGCAAAATCTTGCCGTAAACTAATCTGAATTTGAAGCAGTTGTGTGACTCGCCACAAGTGATGCTTACCGGTAGATATTAGAACTATATGTACATATTTTAATATGATTATATGTTATTATTTTTGTCTACTGTTACCGTAACATAATATTTTGTGCTTTTAATGATTTTGTAGTGATTTTAAGAGCCCAATATTAGTGACTGACAAAGTCTTGTACGGCACCGTCTTGTCTTCAGCTACTTCTTCCGCATTGTGGGAAACAGGGATTGGTACGAGCTGATAATATGATGCGTTTTTATTCTGATTTTTTTGCACAGTAACATCATTAAAGTTTTCTAGTGATTTTACGGGTTTGCCATTTGTAGTGGACAAACGTAAATTCGAGTGAAATTATGTAAACCTGATTGTTATTTTTATGTTGTTGGGTTTTTTTTAAAACCATCATATAATCAAGAACGACATAACTTGATGAACTTGTACCTGTATGTTATCTCATTATTTGTTGTTTTTATGTCCTGTAATTGTGTCTGGCAAGGTTTAGTGAGTAGCACTTTCGTATATAGAGTAGTAATGGCGGTTATGGATCGAAATTTAATAAATAACAACTTACGAACAATTAAACTCAGGAACAACTTCTCGGATTTGTATGTTGAAGACTACCTGTACTGCCACTCGTATTTCAGTTGTATTTTAATTTTGTTATGATTTGAGTGACTTGTTTAGGCTGTCGACTGTCACAGTAGATCACATGTGTCAAACTCAAAGTTAAGTACAAAGTTAATGTCCTAACTTGTGTGTTGATGTTATTTTTCTTTATTCACTTGGATAGTTTTATCTTTGGCTGATGAAATTATCTGAGTTTTGTAACCTGACAAAGGATTTATGTTACAACAGAGCAACAAGCAAACAGATTTTTTCTGTGCAACTGTAATGTTTGTAACTAGAGTAAATTTATTAAGTAATAAATTCTGAGTTATTTAACATTAAAGAGTAGTTACATTCGTTATATGACATTGAGTTACATTTAGTTACATTTATTGGTTACATCTGGCCCTTTGAGGACAGCCATTATACTGATTTGGCCCTCGGTGAAAATGAGTTTGACACCCCTGCACTAGGTAATTGCAAAGACTGCATTCAGGTAATGGGAGCTTTTTAGGTCATTTCACTTGAACATTTATAAGAAACAGTTCAGTAATTCTTATGTATAACGATATGGGTTTATTATATATTCAATATTTTTGAAATGTAACACTCATTATTGATGATTATCAAATGTGTCCCAATGTGCGTCTTGTAGAAATGAGAAATCATGTTCTCTGTGATTATTTAAATTCTGTTTCGTTCATCATCGCTAACCATGTTTTTGTTTAACCACTGTCAAGGAATTATTAATTCTACAAAACTGTGCATATAAATGACAATTTATATGCATATGTATGCAAGACATGGTACTGTTTGATTGGTTATTGCTTAATATTCACGCATATTAAGTGAGAACACAAACTGATCATTAGTGCATTTTTGTGCATCACTTTTGTGTATCACTTTTGTGTATTTGTGTGTGGCCATTCAATAGGAATGCAGCAACCTCTCTCTCTAGTTAATTAAGGGCTGATTAATGATGTGTCGGACTGAACTTTTGCTTGCCCAAGGTGCGAGTCCTCCACTTCACACCTTAATCAGCCCACACTATTTGCTCTTAATGCTTTTTGTGCGTGTGTGTTTGTTTGTTTGAGAGGGGTGGTCTGCGTGCAACAGGAGTCTGAAGTACCCAAACAGATGCTGATTAGTGTGAGCTGCTTAAAGTAGGAATGGACATATGGATTAGACTCATTAAGTTGACTGTACCCAACCAAAACACCCTTTTAGATGAATGTTCTCATTCTGCGTATTGTTGCAGTAATCATTTTCCCAGAAAACCTTTGGTTAAAAGCCTAGCAGGGAAACAAATACTTCTTATTTGATTCTATATCGTGCAACTTACCAAAGGCAACTTTTTTTCCATCCATGATCATATTTTAATTATCCCTATTCTATCTTAAATCCCAATTTTGCATATATATTTGTTTGTAAATTCAATTGGAAAAGGGTCTGTTTAAAAAATGCCATCGGCATGAATGCTCATCTTCCAGATAGTGAAAGATCATTGATTTTGAAATGACGTGCTATTTATTGTTTAAGTGATTTGATGTTATATTTCAGTTGAATGCATGAACATTATGAGTGTGAATATTGCATTTCATCTCAAACAATTTGATTTCACTTTTCTCTTACTCGTTACTGTTCCTCAATGTCGAAGACAAGTTAGTCAGCACAAAAATTATGGAGAAGAACACTGAGATCATGTATTGTCAGGTTTGAATTATGTATGATGCCCACATTTCTCTCCCAAATTATTCAAGAGGTTCAGGTAAAATGTATTTATGTTTTGCCATTCAGGTTTCGTTTGTTATTATTAACCCTAAAAAGATCTGTACTTAAAAAGGTTATTTAAATAGTAGTGGATTGGCCCCAGTTTGTATGTTTTAGAACTGCATGTTTTTCTTATACTGCCACTGTGCTCATACCAGCCATTATATCTCCATTCAAGATGGGGTTTTTCAGTTTTTGATAGGTAAATTTGGAAATTCCTGTACTATTTTTTGTCCTTTACGGAAATATCCTTTTAAATTAGCTGTCAGCAATAAAAGAAAAATCTGATGTTTTTACAGCCCTATCTATTCATTCTTTCAGGCTCCTCATTCTCTGGCTCATATATACTCTGGTTTCGGTAGCCCCCCCCCTCGCTCTGTCTTTCTGTCTCTCTCTCTCCCTTCCTCTTTTGCACACATATCTTCTCCTCTGACTCTTTTTTTCAGTTCTCCTTGGTTCTCCTTCTACCCTCTTCTCGCTCTCTCTCTCCTTACCTTTTTTTTTTTAAACCGTTTTTCCTTCTCTATCCTTTTCTCTCTCTTTCCCGCTCCCTTGCTCTCTCCCAGTGAAAGGCTGAGAATACCCAAGGGAGCTGATGCAATTAAAATGCTAATCCTGTCTGTCTACAGAGAGAGGGAGAGGGGGGGCTGACAGCATGAGGGATTGCGGCTCACATGGAGAACTCGACTGAAATGGAGAACAGAGGGGAGGAGGGTGAGGGGGGGTGTGCTGAAAGGGAGAGGGGGAGGGGACGTGTGTTGGGGGAGACAGAGTGAAAAAGGGGATGCCAGCGAGGGAAAAGACAGACAAGGATAAAGCTTGTGTTGTGAGCTGAGCAATGATATACTGACTGCATTTAAGTCTTATCAATTCCTATGTGTGGAAGGCATTACAGTTAATGTACAGCACTCTGCTATTCACCCTTACCTGCACCACTTCATATATTGTGTGCTGTGTCTGCGCAGCACACCATTTCTACATTGGCTGTGCAGAAATGAGAATGATTATGTATGCAGTGAAAGCCCAGCTGGATACCCTGAATATTTCATAGTATGTGTTGCTTGCTCAGTCTCTCAATGCCACCCAGCCTAGCTAGGGTGGTAACATGTGCATAATTGTGTGATTTCTAAGATCTGTGCATGCTGACTGTGGGCCTTAAGCTGTGCTTTTTTCTTTCTGTTTTTTTAAATGTATGGTTATTTAAAGCACTCAATAATTTTAGTCTCTATTAAAGAAAAGGTGATGACAGGAACCAGTTAGTTTTACCTTTTGGAGCAAAAGAGAAAACCAGCTTTCACATTTGTAGGCTTTATTCTCCACTGTTCTACCTGTGTGCATGTCATGGGGTCTTTTTCTGTTCAGTCTTTTAACTTATCTCAACAGCTGCTATGATACTACTATGCCGCTAGACTGTGCATGAGTGCAATTGTGGGTAATCACAGCTTAATTGGAGTAATTAAGGGAATGTAGGGGCATTAGGCTACAGCTGGGGGCCATAATGAGGAGTGGAGGTATAAGGGAGGGGGTGAGAGGTGAGAAGCTTCAAGTGCTGTATTTGCCTTCTTCACTGTAGGTCAGATGCACATGAATGGTGACGACCTACACATGACCACATACAGTCAGCGCTGCTTGTGGTGAAATGGCCTACATTTTCCAGTTTACACAAAACTGAGCATGAGTAAAAAGCGTCCAAATTATCCTGTGGATACTGCAAGCAGAAACTGGGTACTTCTGGTCCTTGATCAATAGATGGAAGTATCGGCTGCCTGTCTAGGAACTGCTATGAGATTGTTAGTGAATGACTGAAAAAGAAAGAAAAAAGGAGGGAAAGAGATGGGCGAATCAGGGTCATTAGTTCAGCCAGCTGGGTCTGCTGCATTCCTGAGCCCTGAGATGGGGGAGCAGCAGAGGAGGAATGTGCCTTGGAGAGAGGAGAGACCTAAGCAGAGGGACAGAAACAGGCAAGAAGCAACAAGAAAGAAGGGGGGAAAGGAAAATAAGACGCTTTGTTATGGGAGACCTTAATGTCGGGAGAATCATTTATCAAATTAAACATAAAAAAGCAAGAACTACATCTGCACTGTGGCACTTGGAAATTTAGCAAAATTTCCTTTGTCCTCATTTCTTTCAGAGACACAGTATAGTTATACTCATTAGTTTGCACTGACTGCTCTACCGCTGAAAACTTGTTTTCCAGGGTGACTCACTGCAGGAAAACTTTGAAACATCATGAAGAGCTAAAAGCTTGTTAAAGGTGTGCTCACAAGAGAGTTTCGGAATGAGTGATTCATGTTTCCCCCCCTTACCTTTGATGAGCTTTGAATAACTAGCATAATCCCTAAAGAGGACAAGTAGCTAGCCCATTTACAACTGGGATTAATGCTGTCATCCATATTGTTAGCGTCTGTTGTTCAGAGTCCTGTTTGGCATCAGTATTGTTCAATTGCACTATTTTCTCCGTCATTTAGATTCTATTTAAAAATATCACGTAAAATTTTTCAACAGGTCTCGCATTGGTGTGTAAACATCCTGGTTACTAACATCCTTAGTTTCATAATGCACATATACAATTAAAATATTTTTCCTTGCTATGAGAAATGTATTAATTTCAGTTAATTTGCGGCTTATGTTTTTGATTATTTGGTATGCAGAATTTGAGAAAAGGCAAATTGCAATTCTTCTGTCTGTATGCAACAGCTTTGAATTTCTTGCTCTGTAAAAACACTTAAAAACTGAAAATACACTGTGACAGACAGAATGTTAGGTTGTCCTCATATTTAAAAGGAAACTATTTAGCATTTTTGTTTAGAAATGGTCTGAAATAGTTAAATTATTTTTTATTTAGATTTTTGGTGATAGGATAATTAATTAATCAACTTACAACCAAAATTATGCAATATGTCTATTTGACAGTACAGTCAGCGCTATTTCACTAATTCAAATAGGATTCAAATGAGAACCGTCATAAACATTTATTTCTCATTATTTCGAATTCGATAAAGCTGTTAATGAGCAGTCAGTAAAATCATGTGAAGTTTCTGCTCTGAAATTGAGTGATCGAGATGTGAAAGGGGCAAGAGTAAATTGATTTAAGTGGTAAAAGCTACAGCCTCTGGAGAAAAGATGTTTGTCTGTACTTAAAACTTTATCTTTAAAGGAGTGTGTGTATGTGTGAAGGAGAGAGAGATGAGAGCATGGCTGCAGGCTGACAGAGGTCCTGGTATAATGCAGTGGTGGGGAGCAGCAACTGATAACTATACTTATGGCCACTGGGGCTCATAGTGACAGCACATGCACTCCCATTACTGGTCCCATGCCTCATGCCCTTATAGCTGGCAGCCTGCCATGGAGGGACCACACTGCCCTCTGCTGCTGAAGAGGGAAAAAAATTTCGGCTCATTGAGAATTCAGCCAGGCGCTCATAGCAATGACTCAGGGGAGAAAATTGAGTGGGTTTTGACAGGGCTGCACTTGGTTGAATTTTTAGCAGTGATAAAGCATCTCCCTATGCACCCCTAGTATCTGCTGTATTACTCTTCTCCTATGAAAGGAAATGTGCGGTCTGTCAGTTTTCAAAAACTTTTTTTGCCAACAGGTAGTCTTAGCTCCTAAAAGGTGATGTAGCTAGGCCAGAAGACAACAACACCAGTAAATACTAACTTTGTCCGTCCTAACGGGTCTATGAATTCTCTATTCTCCTGTCCAGTGCTGAGTATACGAGGCGTGCAAGAGGAGGACCCCCCGGATCCTCAGATCATGCGGCTGGACAACATGCTGCTGGCAGAGGGCGTCTCAGGACCAGAGAAGGGTGGAGGATCGGCTGCTGCCGCTGCAGCAGCAGCAGCGGCAGGGGGCTCGCCTACTGACAGCAGCATCGAACACTCCGACTACAGAGCCAAGCTCGCCCAGATCCGCCAGATTTATCACTCAGAATTGGAGAAGTATGAGCAGGTATGTGCAGAGCAGACGGAAATGTTAAATGATTTAACTCCTATTTTATCCGACCCATATTCACATGAGTTCACATCAGGCCGTTAGGCTGCGTTCAGACTGCAGTGATATTGGATTTTCTTCCATATCTGATTTTAAGGGATGACTGTTCGCACCGTTTTTAACAAGTGTCCAGATGCGTTCTGGCTCTGTTCAGACTGGGCCAAATTATTGGCCAATTTGACAGGTTGCCGTAACAATGACGTCGGGGCTGAGGCGTGCAGCAACAACAACGGCGAACATGAAGTTTTGTTACCTTAGCGCAGTGGTTCTCAATTATTTTCTGTTGCACCCCGCCCCTAGCAAGAAGAAAACAATTTGTGCCCCCGCACTCTCTGCCGCGACTATAAATAATATAATTTTTCTAAAAAATTGTTATGAGTACACCTCTGCATAACACTGTATCCTTATTAACAGTAAAGAAAAAAAAAAGAAAAATAGTTCAATTTATAACAAAGAATAATTTTACTAACATTATTTTTTAGTCAATAACAGAAAAGATTTTAAGTGCATCAATTTGCTTGGAATTAAAAAAAACCTTGTTTAAACTGTAAACGTTTTTCACTAAATTATTGCACCATTTGTTACTGAAAAATACAATTAAATAAAATCAATAAATAAATTTTAAAAAAATCAAAGTCAGTTCAGTAACATTAACTGAGGAGCACAATATATAAAACACCTTAACCTACAAAACAGAAATGAATAAAACAAGTTGTGCTGATTCCCCCCCCCTTTTTTTATCAAAGTGAGGAAATCAGGATTACTAGCTACAATGAGCTCGTTTAGGCAGTGCACAGCTGTCCGAAGCGAGGTTTGAAGCATAAAACTGAACTCTCAGCTGCTGCACAATGTTTCAGCTCCTCTGCTATGGTAGGGGTGTTTTTGCACTGAACAGTTTGGTGCTCCACCTTATATGATGCTAACAGAGCTCACTGGTTTACTGAAGTAGCATTCACAAAGTGGAATGATGGCTGGCAATGTTTGGCACGTTTTCACTGAAAAAACTTCAGCAGCTTATCGGCGTGATTGGGGTCTAATGTCTTTAAGTTCCTCCTTAATTTCTTTGGCTTCATGCTGTCCGATGCCATTTTTTGACACAGTAAACACACCGGTCTGTCGTCACAGCGATGCCCAGCGCTAAAGACGCTTCCTTGTCTTAGCTTTTGGGTAACTTGCTTTTGTCATATATAAACAGGGAGAACATGCAAACTGCGCACATAGCAGGACGCAAACCCAAAACCAGAAGTGCGCTACTTTCCGTGGGTCTCGGAACGCAACAAACTTCCATGAGGCACAAAAGTGCTTTAAACAGTTGATAAGAGTGTGGGAAAAGGTAATACAAATATAAGGTGGTTTAATATCAGTATGGGGAGGGTTCATAAATGCTTAAATGACTGTAAATAATAAGATAAATAGTTTTTCACTATATCACAGAGTTAGTTATATGTGTGTGGTTTCTGGAACGCATTAACCACGAGGGACGAGGGCGCACTGTAGTTTGCAACTGTCACATAAAGAAGTGTGAAGTGTTGTTCAGCTGCAGTGATACTAGTAGTCACATCCACGTATCTTAGCGATGGTTTATTTTAAGATAAAAGATGGTGTGCAATCCAAGGATTCAGACTAGATTCTGTCAAGACCTGAGGCAGAGTCTGTTTTGAGTCTCTCAGTCATTTTTTCCCTCTCTTTTTACAAAAGCATTCAACTCCTCTTTTCTTTTTCTCCTTGGTCCAGGCCTGCAGTGAGTTCACAAACCATGTAATGAACCTGCTGAGAGAGCAGTCTCGCACACGGCCCATCTCTCCCAAGGAGATTGAGCGAATGGTGGCCATCATCCACCGCAAGTTCAGCTCCATTCAGATGCAGCTCAAACAAAGCACCTGTGAGGCCGTCATGATTCTACGCTCACGCTTTCTTGACGCCAGGTCTGTCTGAGATTGTGGAGCTGTCGCCATGTGTGTTTGATGGCTGCTTATTTCTTGAGGGCTGAAGTTATGTGAGGACACTGACCAGGTTGTATGAGCCATATAAATTCCAAAAATGTTCTCATTATTGTGTGTCTGTGTGTTTGTGCTAGACGCAAGAGGCGCAACTTCAATAAGCAAGCCACAGAGGTGCTGAATGAGTATTTCTACTCTCACCTGTCTAACCCTTACCCCAGTGAGGAAGCCAAGGAGGAATTGGCCAAAAAGTGTGGGATCACTGTGTCTCAGGTAATTGTTACTACTGTACACTATTGTGACTATTTTTGTGAAAGCTGATCTTATTTTACTCATTAATCCCAGACTCACCTGTGAAGACTAGCTTTATATGTCTGCATGTAGCATCATGAAGAAATGGATGTAATCTTACTTGTTCAACTTGTTTTTTTGCTGAGGGGGCGACAATTGTGATGCCACAACAGCAAAAATTAATGTGCAGGAAAAAGTGCATTCAAGTAGCTGACATCCATCTGTCCTTCAGGTCTCTAATTGGTTTGGCAACAAGAGAATACGCTACAAGAAGAACATTGGTAAGTTCCAGGAAGAGGCGAACCTCTACGCCGTTAAAACAGCAGTGGATGCTGCCAATGTGTCTGCGCAGGCTAGCCAGGCTAATTCTCCGGCAACACCCAACTCAGGTACAGCATTTTTCCATCTCATCTTCCGACAGTACGTTGTTCTCATGCTTCTGTTTCTGTGTATGATTCATGTAGAATTATCTTGTTGGCCTCTTTCAGTGAAGTTGTTGGAATGAAGTCACTACATTTAGACAACAATGGTAGACTGGTGGTAATAGAATCCTAGACACAATCAGGACACATTTCATACATCGGCAGCTGTCATGCACTACTTGATTTTATGTTCGAGCTCCATCCTTTGTCTTTTCAATTGTGACATCAAATAAATAAGTAAATAAATCAAAAATAATGAGTACTTCATAGTTTCAGTTTCTTTTCCATTGGTTAGCCAAGTTACTCCCCCCATTGTTTAAGTAAGTGCTTTATTGTGTGAGTTATTTATTTATTCTACACATAACACCTCTTGATTCATTTGACCAGCTACCCTCTTGGGCTTCAGTGTGCTCCAAATAAATGGTGACCACTTTAGACAGCTATATAGAGCCTTGTGTGAATGACTAAATGTAAAAGATGGGACATCAAGCTGTCTGTCGTGAGGGCAGGGGGGTGTAATTTATAGGCAAGTGACAGAACAGTGCTCTTCCTGAAAGATGCATCGACCATAGGCAGATTCTTTTTGTACAAGGAAAGAGGAAAACATTAGCATTGCAAGACTAAGCACAGAATTAAAAACCTTTCACTTCCAAGAATAATTTCTTGATGTGTAGAGGGATTCAGATGCGGTTAAAGCTGACCACAACATGATCAATGAACTGTCAGTCTTCCCCTCCTCTCTGACTGCCCTAACACAACTGCCATGAGATGATTGTATTGGTTGGAATCCTCACAGAATTGTGGAAAATAAATTTGCTCTCACTATTTTTTTAAATTACATCCTGCTTTAAAGTGGTGATGTATTGTAATTGTCAGTGTTCGTGTGTTTGTCCGTCCGTCAGTCCACCAAATATCTTTGCAATCATTGCAGATAAAAAGATGAAACAAAAAGCACATTACTCGGGCAGCAAAGGGGATGAAAATGAGATGATGACCTTGACCTTGAGAAAACTAGGTCAAGTTCAAATTTAAACTTTTTGTACACCTAGGAACCGGATAAGATATAGTATAAACACGAGGGAGAAGGCCAGTAGAGTAAGACCATAGATCAAAGCTAGTGCTTTGAGCAATGACAGTAAGTCAGAGCACTAGCTTTGATCTTTGACCTATGCAAGTAGATTAGGGTAAAATTTTGAATTCAGGGGTGTCGCAGGATGTTGCTGTCTCTGACTGCATTGTTAGAATTTGCCTCTGCCAGTCAGCTGTCCATGACCACTACTCACCTTTTGACCCCATCATCCTGTGATGGGGCTGATTGGATATTGGCTATATATTGCCTGCAGGGTCACCGGGGTCATACAGTCTGTCTCATGCAGGCGAAGCCTACCTCAGCCTGCATTCACTCAATGGAGAGGGTCTCAACATCGCCCCCTCTCTACAGCCGCAGGTACGCGTTGAGGACAGCTGCAGAGCCGACCTCAATGCCTTTAACCCAAACACCCACAATCCCTGGATACCTACCCTTAGCTTAGCCCCTTTCGACCCCGACCTCTCCTGTTCCAACCTTACCTTAGACCCCATCATTGTCCTCCCCCAACACAAATGAACACAAACTGATTCTTCATTACTCTTCCCAGAGCCCTGAGGCTGTTGGCTTTACTGTAAAGGAATAATGTCAGTGTGGCTAGGGAAATTTAGGTTAATATTGCACATCCATCAATAGTTGCATACATAGTCCCTGCCCATTCAATTTTAACACTAATTAGGGTCAGCCTCGGTGCTCAACAGCTGGAACAGGCGAGAGCCTCCTTAAAGCTCAAGCTTGTACAGCAAATCCAATCCGTCATCTGCCCAGCAGCCTCGTTGTTAGTCCTGGTTTTCCCCTGGTCTTCTTCAGATTCCTTCATTCTATCTCTCCACGTCACCCCCTTGAGTGGACCAAGAACTAGTGTCCTGCAACTGAATTGTCTTTGTGACTGTCGTCTCACAATGTTTTGATGGATCCACAGATTTCTGCTATTAAACACAATATAATCTGGGAACATTGAGAATTAGAGCAGAACTGGTTTGACGAAATTTATTGAAGTTGATGGATCACGATGTTCAGTGTGACCTCCTGAACGAAAACGTGTTACGTAAACAGAACAGTCCATTAACAGGAAATGAGCTCTGATGGATGCAGTAGAGGTTTGTGGATGCTGTCACTTTTTGTCTGGGATGTAGATGTTTAAACATTGTTCTGAAGTTTGTGTTGGAATTTCTGAGCGTTGTGTCTTTGACAGGTGGATACCCTGCACCGTGCTACACACCTGACGGGCGACTATGAGGAGCTGTCGGGTAGTGGCCTCTACACCCCTCATCGCCTGGATGTGAGTGCCAGCTAAAAGATGTTACAGTGTAATTGATGAATAAGCAGCTCCAGAATCCTGCCAAGAACATGCTCTGCCGTTGTGCTCGAATTAAATGCAGATGGATGAACGGCTGTCATAGTCTCACATGGAAAGATTGTCATTGAAATGCTGTTGAACAACCGTTATATAGGATCTACTGTAGAAACATTCATCGGGGTCTACACGTACTGTATGTGTTAATCTGCAGCGAGGGAAAATATTGTCCGATGCTTCTGAGGAACAAGGTTGTTTATGCATGAAACTACAGTAAGAGTAATCAGATGCTGTCGTGTTTTAACAGATTGTTTGCTCTTAAAATGAATACTGTAGTCTCTCATCTGCAACCAGTATGTTTTATGGAGTCTGCATCATTTTGCCAGTAAGCACAAATATGGCTGATTTAGACAACTAATTAAAAAAACTCCTTCTTCATGCAGAATACTCTCTTCACTGACTGTTTGCAGGCTAACAGCTGGCAGGACAACACCAACCCCCCCTCGGTCACCTCCCCCCCTGGTCCTCCTGGCAGCGTCCACTCCGACACCTCCAACTGATGCTCTCCTGCCATCACGCTACTCCCTCTGTGGTCTGCTTTGACTAACATCCTCTGTCCTCATTTCTCACTATTCCCTCATCTCACTTAAGCGCAGCCACACAAGGCTGTTCTGGCACTTGACAAACACAAACTGTGCTGGAACACAGGACAGCCAAACCCGTTTCACCACACTCCTCCTCTCCAATGATAGAATCTCCTTAAATCCCCATAAAAGAGGGATGGAGCGTGCCGATGCTGAGACGGATAGAAACAGTCATCTTCAGTCACAAGGACTTTTTGAGAAACCACTGACCCAGCTGTGTAGATGATCAGGATCTCTGTACATTATGTGTAAATGCACGTTAACTCCACACAGTACCCACACAGCTTGTCCACGTGCTGTCGACCGCTGCACTCAACCCTTTGCTTTGGAAAACTGTGCTCGATTGGCCGTGTCTCCTGAAGCCTTGGCAGTCGACAGCCGAACCGTTGACACGGATCACCAGAGCTCTGCTCACCTTGCTCGTACCAAAGTGCTGCCCCAGTAGTTGTCAACACAACTGTTGCTCCGTGAACTCCCTCTCTCTCTCCACTCACGAGATACTGTTGCATCTCCCGGTCCTTACAGCCGGATGTTTCATTCTGTTGGGAGATTTCAAAGCCGGGACTAGAGATAGGCACAAATGTGCTCCCCCTCCACCCCCCCACCCCCACCATAATGCACACACCCCACAACAATCCAGAGTTGTCATCTTGAGCTGACAAAATGTGTCAAGCACAGTTAGCATCCGTGTTCTGGGTGTCTACCTGTCAAAGGGTAGTAAAGGGGGTCACTGTTCTGAAGCAGAGGGGACAGGTGATGATAGGGCTGGTGTGAGGAGTCGGAGGAGAGGGCAGAGAGAGGATCATATCTTTGGTTGATTGGATGTAACTAATAACCCATTTTGTTGCTAACCAATAGAGGGTGTTGTTAGGTGGCTTGTAGACTTAACTTCTTGCTTTCTGTCTCTTCAGTTTGTTTGATTGTAGGCTATTTTCTAATGCTGTTTCACCAAGAATACACCAGCCGCCACCAAAAATGAGCTCAATAAAGTGATGGAAGGGTGGAAGGGTCTGGTGCACCGATGTGTTATTGGGACAAATGAGACATGAATTTAGAAAAGTGACTGTCTTCCATGCATGTAGGACTTCTAGGCGTGGTTTTGTTCTTGTTTTCATTTAACCTTCCAAGTTTTAGCTTCGTTTTTATTCACTAAAATAATTAAGGGTATAATTATTACAGTCAGACCAAAAAGGAAAAAGTGCATCATGTATTACTATGATGTGTGTGTGTCTCTGTGTGGGCGTGTGTACAGTGTTATTGGGATGTCTTCGTCCAACAGGCTGGTGCCCTCTGACCTTTGTAAGCATTAGAGACTCGGTGCTTCCACCAGCCAGTGACACACTAGGTGGGGCTCACCAGAGACGCCCCCCACCACCACCACCAACCCCTCCATCTTGAAACATTTAAGCTCGTGAGCCTGAGGCAACACATTACAACCGTCTGTTGTACCAAAACCAAAAATACCATGTTCAGCAATGTAATAATGCTACTCTGTGTCTCTGAAGCCGGTGCGCAGCCACCAGCGCGTTCAGTTCGTGGAGAGGAGGGAACTATATTTGTATCTGTGTCTCTTTGTGATGTTGTCATGTCTAAAATTGATTTGATTTTGGGGTTTTTTTGTTGTTGTGGGATTTCATGGGAGGGTGGGTGGAGTGAGGACTGTGATCACATCTCAGTTGTTGATTGTGAGCATAGATAGCATGCTCTCCCCTTTACTCATCTGTTCACACCTGGTGAAACCACGACTGTCTTTTAGTTCTAAGGCCGATTGGGTAAGGGCTTCTCTCTCTCCTCTGTTACCAAAAAAAGAGGCAGCACTGGGCGTAGTAAAACTCTTCACGTGTTTAGGACAAACCTGCAATGTTTTATGGGGATTTTTCATTTTTTTGGAACTATTTTATACATTAACTGTTATGTGAATAACAAAGCGTTTTGATAGTAAGGTAAAGCCTTATGAAGATTTAAGTGTCAGTCAACACTTTGTTCAACCATGTGTTACAGAACAAAACTTGAGCTTATAAGCTGGTCATTTGTGATATCCCACATCTTAGTTACTTATTTTGTTACTCATCGCAGTTCATACGACTGTATCTTATAACGTTATCACCACACCAAATTATCATTCTCCCTTTTTTCTACCTGTTGTAATGGATGTCACTGTACAGTTTGTGTAATGTTTCAGTATTTTTTTTTCCTTTTATATGCTTCGATGCTCGGTCGAGATGCCAGCTTTTATTTGCCCTTTGTGTCATACACGATAACTCTGTATCACGTTTGAATATTATTTAGGTTATGTTACATGACTGGGAGGAAATGTAGGGATAACAAGTGTCACATTTGGTGCTGTGGAATTCAAATTTACAGACTATCTTCACATCTGATTCCCATTCTGTTTCTTCTTCCACACAAGGTCAATTTTTAAACATTAATTAAATCCAGAATGACTTCAGATTTTTAAACTGTTTGTTAAATGGGCATCTCCTAAGATTTAGATCAGCCATTGCAGCGTAATGTTAAGGAGCAGATGTTTTGAAGAAATTTATTCCCAGAAATCGTACAATATTACAAGTTTTTGCCTTGTTTTTTTTTTTTATACAAACAACTAATGGCGACTCGATCTAAAACTGTTAATAATGAACTCCCTGTGGCAGGATGAGCTACAGGAGAATATTAAACCAGATGTTCTGCTCTGCTCGTTCTGACTTTAGTGATGAGTACAGCGAAAACATTTGTCTAAACCTAACGGATGTGCAGCTGTAACACAGAAGCTAATTTAACTGTTTTTTACGATGTGGTTTGGCTCCTGCAGGTTACGAATTGACCCCCACAGCACCAAATGTTTTCCTCAGCTGTTTTCATTTTTGTTTTATTAGTATATTTGTATCTCCCCTCTTTCCCTTGTATTTACCCCTCTCTACCTCTGTCTTTCCATTTCTCTTGTATATAACCCCCACTGTTTTCAGACTTGTGAGTCTGTATGAACTCCTTTTATACCTCAACTTTAGAATTGTTCTAGAAAGAGTAAAACAAAAACGAAGAATATGACAAATTGTAGTGTTCTTATTAGAAAATTAATAAAATGATTTAGTGTGATTTTTCAGTATTTGATTTTGGATTTTAGGAGTGTTTCATTTTATAATTTGTCACAAATGCTCTTGTGATAGTCAAATGTAATAAAAGGAGAGATTGCACCATCTACTGATGAAAATGTGAATCTTTCAGCCTCACAAACGAACCAAACACCATCTGTGGATGAAAACTTATTCAGCATGTCAACCAATACAAGCACAGTCATTTTTCCTTTATTGAAGTCACGAATGCAAAAGCTGAAGAGAGGTAGTTTGGCTGAAGGTTGATGTCCATCAGTAAATAATCGATTCATTTTAAACAATATGTTTCGGTAAGCAAATGGAGAGACTTTTTTTTTTCACAGGCCTGTAGCCACGATGTCCTTAGTGTAGTCCAGCCGTCTCTCTGTTGTTCCTTTATGTGCAGATGATGAGATCCTCTGACTTCTGGACACAGTCGACAGTTTCCTGTGGAGAAAACATCATTTACAGTGTCGTAACAGTGCTTTAGTAAATGTGAGCATTGTTTTAGCTAGAAATCCAGACAGTGCAGCCACAATCCTTGTTTTTTACCACTTAAACTAGAAAATTTAACTACCAAGATTAACTAAATTAAATCAAGGGAAGGAATTTACTCCTTCCAATTCCAGGTATCTGATGCGATAAGACTGGAAATCAGTGTGTGTGTGTTAATGTGGTAACCTACGTGAGTCACTGAACTCAAAGGCTTTCCTTCTCGGAACAGCAGTCATCAAAATACTTTTGTCATTATCTCGACTCCCAAGCACTGATACAAACATGAGTTTGACTCTCGGTGTATTGTATTCCCGCTGCCAGTACCTCTGGCTGAATTGGTGCCAACACAACCGGCGCCCCCCTCCGCTGGTCGGCGCGTCTCCGACACAGGAAGCACAGGATTGACTTGAACGTCCTCCGCATCTCATCGTCTCGCAGCGAGTAAATGATGGGGTTGACCAGCGAGTTGCACTCCGCTATCACCAAACAGAACTTCTCATAGGCGTTGGCGTGGCTGGCTTTACCCATCAGCCCATCCAGCAGGAGGGTCACCAGACCGGGCGTCCAGCAGATGACGAATGCGCCTACAAAAGTGTGGGATGGAGGCCAGAAGAGAGTCAACAAAAGTAAAGACAGGGAGTAGAAGCATTTCTACCTACAGCTTGTCTGAATGTGATCATAACCCTCAAGCAATCTAAGATTTGAATCGACAGCGAAAGCGTTTCCATTGTCAACACTGGGAAATCGTATCAACCCCTCATCTGCCATGGTCTGTTTGGTTAAAGCTGCAAAACCGGTTTGTGGGGGAAGTAAGAAGCCACAAACATCAGGACTGAACAAAGTCCCAGTACTGTACTTAGTGCAAGTAAAGTGGATTCACTTTCATAATAACACAGTGCTAAACAAAAAAAACTTAACAGGCGTGACCTTTAATCCATAACTAACATCCAATTGTAGAGCGTTGCACATGGACGAACATGGACAACTTCTCACCCAGTACTATGGAGATGGTTTTCATCAAGTTGATAACAGTCTGGCTGTGCCGCATCTCTGAGTTGTGCTGGGATGCATACCTGCTTTGGTATCTCACATAAACAAAGATCCGGGTGTACATGGCCACCATGATGACGAAGGTTAACAAGTTGAGAACTGCCCAGAAAATGAGGAAGCGTCTGCTGTAAAGAGGCGCGATGGTGGAGCAGTCAGTCAGGTCACACTCACAGTTCCAAATCGTGGAGGGCACAAGACCCATGATTACGCTCACAGCCCAGATGCAGACTATCAGCAGCACCACACGCCGTTTGGTCATTTTACTGTGCAGCTGCATTGTGATGATTGTCTGGTGGCGTTCCACGGCGACAGCCAGCAGGTTAGCCACCGAGGCTGTCAGGCTGATGTCAATCAAAGCGCCACGGATGTACCACTGCTCCTTGGTTAGGGTGCTGGTCCAGGGGCCGGTGTTCAGCATCAGGTTGGCGTAGGCAATGCCTGCGAACAGGTCTGCTGCTGCCATATTACCCAGAAGATAATAAATTGGAAAGTGGAAGCGCTGGTTCATGGAGATGGCCACCATCACCATTATGTTGGCCAAGACTACGATGAGACACACTGTCAAACCCAGTCCGATCACCACCATGTCCCGTGTTGACCACACTGTATTGATCTTCTTGCCCACCCAGTTGTAGAAGAAGGTGACATTGTGGCTGTAGTCACAGGTATTCCACATGCTGCTCTCCATGGCCATTACTGCACACACAAAACAAGCAGTAACAGTCCACAAGATGCCCAGCAGCACAAACAGGGTTCTATTATTTTCAATATGAAGCTTCCCATTAAGGGCATATTTAACATTCACCACATGTGAGAGTAATGATAATGGTTTAACTTTACCAGTACAAGCTGCTAAACAGTCAAAAGTCAAGGTCCTTTTTTTTTTGTTGTTAAATTATGACCCTTGGAGTGTAGATTTTGTGAGTCACACACATGGTGTTGACATCACAGTAAAAAAAAACTCAACGCAGTGGTCATCAGGTTTGTGAGGACACCAATAACCAACAGCAGAGCAGGAATAAAAGTTCAGGTTGCATGAATATCTTACTTTAAAGGGTGGGTGATACATGTGTTTTCACAGGTTAAATATTACTGTAGAAAGTATTTGATAAAGCAGGTACATTAACTTTTGTTGCTCTAAATGTTTCTCTAAAGTACTGCGAAATAAAATAAATGTTAATTTAATGTAGCATCACAATTTTACTGTAAGCAAAAATGACATCTTAACATTTTTGTTTTGCCTGTCCAGCAGTCAAAAAAAAATGAAACAGAACGGACCTGATCTGAAAAGTTGAAAACAGTGTGTATAACTAAAAAACAATTCTTTAAAAAAAATAAAAATAAGAAATAAAAACTCCAGGGAAATTAACTCATGTTAAAAAAAAAACAAACTCAGCAGACATACCCGTCAGAATGTTTTTCAGGTTGCGGTGAACTTGTTACTGATCCCTTGTGACAGCAGCGCTGCTCTCCTCCGAGTTTCGTCTAAAGAATCCGCGTTAATTCTGTGAAATCTTCCCCGGATCGATTCCCATTCATCCAGACACAAAACGAAAGTGTCTCACCTGCCATCTGAACACACCAAACCTGTGAGCTTTCTTCACTCAAGTCTGTTCATGCAGCTCCACAACTTGTGTTCGACAGATCGGATCCGTGTCGATCAGCTGGAGCAGAATGACCGGCAGGCCCAGCGTGATGCCTTCACGGCGGCCCGGAATCCTGGGAACACAGCCACAGCTCGTTTGAGTCATTATGAGTCTCCAAAACATAATTTGGAATGAATTACTTTAGATACAGACGCAGAAATTTTTCTCAATTTTTAGAAGTTATTCAAACGCTTCATTTGAACCCGGAAGTGGATTTTAAATGAGACACGTTTTCAAGTTTAGGAGAAGTGCCTCAACGCAGCAGGACACGACGATCATGTTGTCAACATGATCGAGAGCGCGCGAAATCAATAAACCAGATAATTCTAATAGTTTTTTTTGACGTCATTCATGTTTGTTATCGTGCTAATATGGTCTGAGACATTAAAAGCTGTCGTTACTTTTATTTCAAAAGTATTTGCCGGATGTTTTAGTAAAGTAAAAGGAAAACACCAGAAGATACAAATAAAGATGCATATTTCCTTCTACCTTTTGTTTTTATCGATCACAGACATGTCCTTGGTGAAATGATTCATAACAATTGTGTCTTGGTACGATGTTAGTTGTGAAGTTACCTTAGCAAATCCTAATCGTGTTTAGAAACATGTTTATATTTGATGCTTAGACCAACAAAGAGCACATTTTAAAGGGTTCCTATTATGAAAATAACATTTTTTCAGGTCTCTACATATACATAGTGATCCTCCCCTGCCCGAGGAACTCCCAAAACCTGGAAAACAAACGCTTCCTGCATCAATAAATATTTGGAGTTTTAGATATTCATGACTCAGACCGAATCAAAACGATCGGATTTTGCTATAGAGTGATGTCACAAACGGTGCTCTGTGATTGGACAGAGTGATTGATGATATTGATTGGTTGACATGGCCAAGGGCGTGGCCATCCCCAAGGAGGGAGTTCTTTCAGGCTGAGATAGCATTGTGCGGTAATGTCCTAGCTCAGAGCTACACACTGAAAGTTCCTCAGAAACTGTTGAAGTCAGCTAGCATTTGGCTAACTAGTTAGCTCCGCTTCAGTCGTATGTGTGTGTGTGTGTCGGCTATAGGAGTAACCTCAACGTCATAGCGAACACAGCTGCGTGTGTACACACCGGTCATAAACAAACAGCCTCAGCCTTTATTTACAGCCTAACAGATATTCTCAGTTACCAGTCAACATAAAGCCTGCATGTGAAATACACACACACGCACACACACACACACACACACACACCTACAACTTCCCATTCTCCCTGTGTCGTAAGAAGTTGAGTCTAGACCGGTTATCTGACTTTGAAGTGACCGACTCTGTATCCATTACAGGATGTAAAACCCCTGCATCTTCGTCACTGTAGAGAAAATAGGGACGGCACCCAGCAGCCAGTTCGATATTCAGTACTCGCTAGGTACAGTACTCAAGTCCTACTTTTCCCATGTTTCATTTAGACAGCAATAGTTTCGCTCACTGCAATCTCTCATTGTCCATGACGATTGTCGAGAAACAGCATACATCTGTAAACATCTGTTGTCGTCGCCACCGATGATTGTCTCATTTGCAAACACTATGTGTTTTAAATTAGATAGAGGCCGCTCAGAGGGGAGGGTGTGGAGATAGGGAGCTGAGAGCTACGTCCCATTAACACAGAGCGTTTGGGGGCGGAAGTGATTTTATCAATATGCAATCAAAGATATTGAGGACTACGGATCACTTTGGGGCAAGACATTTCGAATACAGTGTAGTTGGACATCTGGCAGCTGAATGACATGAATTAAAAAAGCATAATATGGGACCTTTAAAATTACTGAAGCCATATTAGTCATTAATTTTAAACCAAAGGCCAGTGCTATTATCCTTAGTTTGTTTTAACCAATTGAGAATACGTAACTATTAGTGGTTAGAATCAGGAACCGCAACTTTAAAACTTCAAATATTTGCTTCAAATGATTAAATGGGTTATTTTAGGTAACTGGGTTCAAGGAATGAAAGCACCTTCTTGCACTCTATCGGCCAGATAGAGATTTTGAATTAATCTCTATCTGACCGATAGATGAAATTATAATAATTTCATCGACCAGATGAAATGAATTAACTTCTGCATTCTTATGCAGTAATAATGTCATTATGCATGAATAGCTTTATTTATTACCACACAAAAAACGAAGACTTTTTAATACAGCTGTGAGCTGATAAGGGCGGGCGACGTTAAAAGGGCATCTACTGCCGTCTGGTGGCCATAATGACAGCTACAGCATATTTAAAATTAACCGCTTTGAGACTTTCTGTCTGATTTCTCTAATTCAAGATTAAGGGAGCCAACAGGTAGATTTCTACTCATCCTCAGACCCAATAAGGACCACAACGAAAAAGCCACGACTCATGTAATCAGTACAAGTGATTTTAGTTTCACTTTCTCCCCAGAAGAGAAGCGTTATGGTGTTTGTAAATACTGCCACCAAGTGGTCATTTCTGGAAACTGCTGCAAAATGCTTTACTGAAGCGGCACACAGGGGACGCTTTGTTTTCAGTTCGATAACATGGACGTTTAAATAAAAAAACAAGTCGAGTACTGGTTCTACACACGCAGTGAAGCGGACTTGATCTAATGTGGTTTCGCTCCTGCTTGGGGCCACTAGAGGGCAGTAGAATTAAAACTTTGACGCTCGTTCAAACATGGCCGATAAATAGCAGCCTTGTCCCGTAAATAGAAAAAAAACCAAACCAGTTAATACGACTTATATAGTCAATGGTTAATATACATATTGCATCGCATAATTTCATAATCCCACCCTTAAAAAAGCGCATGACTGAATGAAAACCAGCTAATTCAATTATTTTATTCGATTTTATTTTATTACAGGTATGTCACAATACTAATAGCTATTCTTGTGTTGTCTTCCAATGAATATCAATGATGGTCAATCCAGTTTCATGGACCCCATAGAAGACTCCATCACAACGTTTGTGAACACTGAACAAAGACAGTCAGAACTAATCACGGTATCTCTTATCTGCGTCTCAAGTTTTACTTTTTTTCATTTGAAAAATTATAATTTATCGCAATGTTTAAAAAGTTTTATTTACATCGCTTCAGTCATGATATTGTTATTACTATGCTGTTTGTGATAGTCAATGTTTTCCTCGCAAAATCACTACGCACATTGAATACAAATCAACATTTGAATGAATAAGCCCTGTTTAATTTCAATTTAGCCTTAATGTTAAACGTTGCAGTTTCACTCTATATCCACAAGGGGACAGCAGAGAACCCGATAAATTTATATCCATCAAGTTAGACGCAACGCCTGACATCACAATTTCCTACTACTGTCAAAATAAAATATTCAAATTGCATCGCTGATCAGGCTAATTAAAAAATGTCAATACATGTAATTTCATTATGTAAATAAATGAAATTGGATTTCATGCTACATTAAACAGTACACATCTGACAACATCTGGATGCCTTTCATTCACTTATTTTACGATTACATTTGATGGATGATCAAATGAATGCAAACCCCTCAGTTTCTGGGATGGTGATTTTTTAAAGCCTTTGATGTAATCCATTTTTCAATCAGTTGTTTAGATTACAAGTTGACAAAACAAGACAATAATGCGATTTGTGTGATAGTTTCGTGTTGTTACAATGCCTCCTCATGTTGTGGATTTAATTTTTAAGAACTTTTTTTCCTGACACAAAATAGGACATCTAAAACTGGTTTAACAATGACAGTAACGCTCCCTCAACTAATCACCAGAGGCATTCAAGAGACAAGAGGCAGAATTTGATTTGTTTTTTTTATTTTCTATAAAAGAGATGAGTTTATTCAATGATCATAACAGACTGAATCAGGGACCTCGATAGACCACTCACATACCAAATGATATTCGAGGAAAATGTCTCAACAAAACCCCAAAAATACATATGTAGCACAAAATAAAATACCTGAATAAAGCAAACTCTGAGATGAGCTGTGGGTCAGCACATTCTCTGTAGAACTCATGGCACATTATGTCCAACAGTTATTGTGAAAAGAAAAGGCTAAAAAGGAATGAAGTTTTTTTTTTTTTACCATTTCAAAAGCAGTCTAATAAAAATTCTATACTCATATATGGTGGACTTCATAGAAATAAAAAAAAGGTGACTTAAGCACAGAAACACGTTCTCCTGAAGTACTCTTTATCTGTTTATTCTCCTCCATAGAATGCTTATCATTACATTAGGGAACATGCCTCCCTGCACCACACACTGTAAAAAGAATTAACAAAAACAGACCATACAATCACACAGCCATCCAAATTTACAATCACACTCACAGACCAGAATCAAACGCTAGTGTGGCAATGCTGAAACATACCTAACAAAAGATATGCTGACGGAACAAAATCAGAAAATTGTTGTCAGGTGTATACACTCATAGAAGTCCGGCTAAAACTAAATTTAAAACCCGAATATTGACAACGGGTGAAATATAAAAACGCTTTCTTTTCCTTTTTTTTTCTTTCTATTTTACACACTTCTCAAAAATCTCCTTCCCATTCAAATATTTCTTCGCCCAGTGCTGCCTCGCAACTTTCGAACCCCATTCGAAGTGTAATATAAACCAACGAGCATTGCAATACAATACAGGCACTGGAGAAAAACACCATATGAGACAAGTGAAGAGGACGAGATGCATTCAGGTTTCAGTCCAACCCTTCCCCGGTCCAAACAATGTCTCCGAGAACAGAATCATAACTCACATCCACTATTAGCAAACAAGAACAAAGATAAATCAAAACAGTTTTTTCACCATTTTCCATTTCTTAGCCTTTATTTTTTTTTATTTTGTAATGTTGACAGTGTGTCAGCGAGGTATAAGACAATTTGATGAAAAACTGAGTGGGAGCTCTGTTCCGACAGTTATTATTTTTTTAAAAATCTGATTGAAGTTACCATTCAGAAAGGTGTTTTGTCTGGCTCCACAGACTTATCGTCTCCTCCTGTTTTGAGCACTAATGAAATCCGATCTAAATTGTTAGACAAAATCAGTGAGCATTCAGATCAAATAGCAAAGGACACCATATCTTCTCACACCTTAACCGATCCAGTCGTGTGACTGTAGTGAACAGGCCAGTGATATGGACATTTCCAACATTATGTGTAATACAAACAATGGTGTGATTCTTGCAGTGAAATCGTATTCAAACACAAGAATCTTTCGATTCTCCTGCTCTTCGAGTTCCTGTTTGCAGCTGTAAAAAGATAAAATAAAATAGAGAACAAGGAAGGAAGAAAACTTGATCTGACTCTGTCTTTGATTCTCACTTGATGGAACTGTGATAATGTAAATACTCAGGGTTTATAGTCACTAACTTCCGTGATTTAGGACAATTAATCAAGCAAATCATGTGCTGTTTGGCATAGACATGTTGATGGAGTGTGTTTGTGTCTTGATTCAAAAACTGAAAGAGGAAAAAAAAAAAGAAGAGATTTAAAAAAAAGTTATTATAGTGTAAGAAAATACTTCTTTACAGTAGATACTGGATGATGAAAAAAAGGTCTGCACGACTTCTACATCTGGTTGCAAATGTTATTGGTTTTGTCCAGGTGTGCAGGCCACAGAACGTAATGGTCTGTTTAGGAAAGAGGTGTAAGGCAAACTGTACCTTCTCTGCTGAGAAATATACATGATTTACAGTATGGAAGCCCCCCCCCCCCAACCATTTCATATGTTCACTTACAACAATCAAAACAAAACAGAACATAAAAGACCTCAAACATCTGGCAGTTTCAAAACACCTCTGCACAGTCTGTCAGTACATTATCAGAGCATTTTCATAGATATTGGGATGTCTTCACTACTTGCAGATTATTGTTGCGCCCACGCACACTGTAAAAAGCAAGAATGACAAAGGCAACTGTTCCAACGGGGGTCCCCGCTCTCCTTTTACCAGACGTCACATGGGCGATGCCAACAAGTAACGGCGTCCAGAACAACGAGACCGACCCCATGTGTTGCATATGGTCCATCCACAGGGGGCAGAGGGACCCCCCCCCCCTCACCCGTGCAGCATTTGCACAGTCTTCGTGGGGGGGGGGGACCACATCTACTTCCAGTCCGTGAGCCTCTGTGGGGCGTGGTCGCCAAATCTTTCTTTATAGGAGTTTTAGATCACCAAATTTTTTTTTCCATTTTTTTTGTAGTTGCATTGAGTTGCTTCTCTCCTCAAAACAGGTTTTCCTCAAAGATAGCCATTAAGTCACTTTGGAAATTCATGTCAATAGTTGCTGCCATCTGGAGAAAAAGAACAACGCATTTCTTTTATATTCATTACTCATCTTACGCTTCTGGAAAATTGCATTCTAATTATTTTTTTTGGGTGTTACAATCAAAGTGATTATCTCACCGCTTCTCGCCTCCTCCGCTCCTGCTCCCTGCGGCGCGCTAGCTCCCTCTGTTGGTCTAGTGGGTTCTGTGTGGTGGGCTGTGGCGGCGTGGGGGGCTGAGGAGGTGGCTGAATGGCAGCTGGCTGGGGCTCCTGCTGCTGCTGCTGCTGCTGCTGCTGCTGCGAAGGAGCTGGGATGTGCTGCTCCAGACGCCTGCGTGGCTCCTCGTGCACCCGTCTGCTGGGCTCCATGATATCCTCTTCATCTCGACCTCTGGAACACAGACAGGTCGACAATTTACACCGAGTGAACGATGAACGCTTTTTGAAATGCTGGGACCTAAAAAAAAACTGTTTTAAGGGGGTTCACACATGGGCAGGAGGTACTGCCACATCTGGTGTCACCCTCATCCCTCCTGATAAAACTGGCTGAGATAAAGATTATAAAGGAAACGGGACTAGTTTCAAACACAAAGGGGATGTTAGCAGCAAAAGACGGAATACTGGTAAGCACAGCATTCTGGGATGCAGGTCTTGCTGTCCTTACCTATACAGTAGATGTCATGCTTTTTCCAGTCATTGTGACTCATCTATGGCAGCTTTAGGTGGATTACTCAAATATCAGTCTTACCCAGTGCAGCATAACATGTCTCAAAACAATACAGGTTTAGAAGGAGAATGATATTCGATACATTATTAAAACTGCACTGCACTTATTTTCTTGAACACAAAGCAATACCATAATTACTCTCTGATGCTAATGGCAATATGCCCCACAAACCATCCATTCATCTATTTTCTGGTCGATGACATGATCGTAATCGTTTTGTCTACCTTTGGGTCACGGGTCTGCTGAAGCCCATCCCAGCCGGCTAAGGGAAAAAGGCGGGGCAACACTCCAATGCATATAAATTGTGGATAATGTCTTCAGGATAACATTAACATCAGACACAGTCCTTCTATTTGCTTTGTTTGTGTCCTGCTACAAGGTACATGGTGTTCAAGTTGCTTCCGGTGTTTCACCCCTAAGTGAAACAGTTGGAGCCACTTAGGGATGTGGAACGTTGTTCATTGATGATATGGATTTCAGATAAAATATATAATTGTTTTTGCAGTTCAGATTATTTCAAGTCTCAACCCCCCAACTTCTACTTCTACTGACTGATAACTGTGATGAGTAAACCGTCCCTGCTGTGAAAAGCAACAAGAAGTCTCAGAGGGAAGGTTCTTCTTCTGAAACAGACAGCCTCTTAAACATTATATATGACTCTCACTTTGCTAGTTTTAGTTTCTCCTCAAAGAGCTATTAGTCCCTAATGAGGTATTCGCTGTGTTCCTCCATATATTTTGGAGCTAATCTTCTTGACAGCCTTACCGTAGTTTATCCTGCTCTCTGCGTAATCTGTCTTTTTCTGCCTGCTCGGCTTGTGCCTTCAAGGCTTTCTCTCGCTCCTCCTTCTCCCGGGCGGCACGACGAAACTGTTCAAAGCTTTCACTCGATGACTTGGCTGCAGATAAAGGCGTGGATGTGGACCTTTGTGCCAGGCTGGCCCAGGAGCCCATATTCTTCAGTTTCACATCCTAAGAAGTGAAACGTATCATTCCATTGTCATTGTCAGACGGATAAAAAACAAGGATGGTGTGGTTTTTAAATAAGGAAGTGATTAAGTCTTCAGGAATATTACGAAAAGTGTTTCTGTTTTAACCCACCTGAACCTTTTTGGGGCCAGTGGGTGTCTTGGGCTCCTGCTTGAACTTCTCCTTATCCTGCAGAGAAGGAGAAGGCCCACTGGGCTCAGAGGAGCGGATGACCGGTCGTGAGCTGTCCATGGACTTCACATCTGCTCAGACACAAACACACAGACATCTCATTACCTCAAAATCTAAAGCAGCTTCTTATTCACACAAAGGAACATCAAGAGTGTAGCACTCACTCTGTTGGCTGTGTCCTGGTTGAGAAGGTTTGATATCTGGATGTTTGTGATGGTCAGGTCTCATTGCGGGGTTAAATGGTTCTCCTCTTATCACTGGTGAAGGAGAAAGTTTCTCCTCCTTCAACCCACCTTGACTCCCAGGGACTCTCTGCTGCATCATAGTAGTTCAAAGTTAGACCCAGGCATGTAGACATGACATCAGCACTGCTCTAAACCTCCTAAAGCACCGTGTCCAGTCGAGCTTCTCACCTTCTTGGGCTGCATGTTGTGAGGTGGTGACTGGTGGGACACAGGTGGGAACTGGGGAAGTTGTGGGGAATGCATCATGAGAGGGGAAGGGTTGTCCCGCATGTGACCTGTTACATGTGAGGGACATGAAACACATACAGTTACATTTGATGATTCCTTTTTTTGTATTACAGGTTAAAATATCTTTGATCTCGTCAAACTCACCAGTGTTGTAAGGGTCTGCTTTGGTCGGGCGGGGGGAGGGTTGTTCCTGCTGCTGCTGGATGATCTGCTGTGCTTTGTTTGTGGACATGGATATCTTGTGTTGGGATCCCTGCGTCTGACCGGGTAGCCCCGGACCCTGCTGGTAGTTCAGTTGCTGCTGTTGTGGCTGTTGTTGTGGCTGCTGAGTGTGCTGCATGAGTCGGGTCTGGTGTAGAGGAATTTGTTGGGGTGGGGCCTGATGCGATGGGGCTGCCTGAACCTGGGCCTGAACAGGGAGCTGGGGGGGAGGCAGTGCAGTTTGAGAGGAGAGTTGAGCCTGTCCCTGAACAGACTGAAGTAGGGACGTCTGTCCCGGTTGTTGCTGCTGACGAGCCTGCGCCTGGAGCGACTGCATGGACTGCTGGGGCTGACGGCTTTGTTGGAATTGCTGCAGATAGAGCTGGACTTGGTTCATCGGCGTCGTCGACCCGGGTTCTTCGTCGTCTTCCAGTAGCATCTGGGGAGGCTGAGAAGACAGCAAGCCCTGGGGTGTGAGCGTTGGGGGGGACATGGGCCGCTGGTGAAGCGGCTGAGGAGGGTGTAGAATCTGAGTGGGGAGCTGGTGCTGTGGTGGAGCCACCGGCTGGGGTTGGAGCTGCTGCTGCTGCTGGAGCTGCTGTTGTTGTGGTTGCGGTTGTTGCTGCTGTTGCTGCAAAGCCGGCTGCTGCTGAGGCGGTGCTGGTTGCTGCTGTGGGGGTTTTGGATGAAGGGGTGCTGCCTTGTGACTGGGTCGTGAAGGCTGCTGAGGCATGGAACTGTGCAAGGCTACGGATGCACAGTTACAAGAAAGCAAAAAGAAACAAAACAATAAATAAATAAAAATCTGATGTTTATTCTGCTATATAAAATGAAATGGTATTTGCATATTTTCATAACAGCAATGGAAAAAGTTGGAATTTCTAGGAGCCGCGGTTGTCGGAGGCATTGCAGTTACACCTGCACAAAAAATGAAAATCTAAGCCGCTATTTCTACATGTAGCAGCAGAAAGTGGGGCAGCCTACATACAGCCTTACCTGGGGATGGGAGGATGGGATGCTGGTTGAGGAAGGGGTGGGTCTCAGGGGACACTGGCCCGGCAGAATGAGCATTGAGGTGCGGAGGCGCAGGTGAGGAGGAGTTGCCCGCGTGGTGGGAAAGCTGCATTAGAGGCTGACCGAAATGTGGCAGGGATTCAAAACTAGTCTCCAGTAGCTGGGAAGACTCCAGAGCAGCTACAGGCGGAACAATGAAGGCTGCGGGAGACGGTTGGTGCTGCTTCAACTGACTGGTTACAGCTTGTAAATGAAGCCCAGTTTGAGGAAGACCGCTCTGATTGTGAGGATGCATCTTCTTTCCCTCCTTCACAGACTGGCCCTTCTTTTTTAGTTGCTTTATCATTCCTAAAAAGTGTAATAAAAATTAGGCGATTAACCTGACATATTTATCCACTGGGCTTTTGTCATATGAAGTGTGTCTTTAATCACCTGTCCCCTCAGCTTCGCTGTCTGTGCTGGAGCCGCTGCTCTCTGAAGAAGATCCAGTCTTTTTGGAGGTAGCCACGGACTCCACAAGCTTCTCAACTGCAAAATAACAATTCTGTGATCATGCACGGATAGAACAGTACATAATTCACTGTTCATTAGTTCCCATTTCAAAATTACCAATCATAAAATGCTGAAGACAGATGCCACAGGTGAAGAATGACAGAAGTTATTCCAGTCGTCCCTGTTAATTCTTCATGTAATTCTTACTAAGTAGCCTAGTGCCATTCTAAACATGTTTGGAAAAGACTGTCTAAATGGCCAATGGTATATTGCTGGTTGCAGCTTTCTTATTCAGATATGCAGAATATATTTAGCATCCAGCATCAACATTGTAAACACAATCCTCAGGGCCTTGAACTGAAGAAACAGTATTTTCACTTCAGCACCTGACTTAAAAATCTAGACCAGATTCACATCCTAACTGCAATATGCAGTTAACATTAAAAAAAGACATAGACAGTGCGTCCTCGTTCTTTGCGGTTAATACGTTCCAGGAACCACACATGAATTCCGCAATAGAACTACAAACTATTTATCTTATTATTTACAGTAATTTAAACATAATGAACCCTCCCCATACTGGTATTAAACCACCTTCTATCTGTATTACCTTCTCCCACACTCTGATAGACTGTTTAAATCACTTTTGTGTCTTACGTAAATAAGACACTCTCAGAACCGAGCGCACTTCTGGATGCCGTCAGCCAATAGAATGCGCGTACGGTATCACGTGACCGCCTACCAAAAGTCCGTGATGAGGTGAAGTCGTGAGCGTTAATGTGCGAAGGCGCACTGTATGTTTTCACACAAGTCTGGGGCAAAGAAACAATTAACAGCCTGTGTTGTACTGCTGTGATAAGAAATGTCCTGTTTGCTGAGCTCTCAGAGCAGCAGTGTTTGGTCTCTCTATCCAAAAAACTCCCACGCTTCATATGACCGAGGGCCCAGATTTTTAGCTGCAGCCTTTTTTTCTGGAGGAATGCTGTTCCGGGTTCCAAATCTCCTATTTGCAATCTCAACCTATTTGTGTTTATGTGTGTTCACACTAATAAAAACGCACAAATGCAGTATAGTGGTTAAAGCAGAGGACAACAGCAATATCTACATATATGGATTAACGATGCATCAGTTTGAATGAAATGACGAGAGCATTAAAACGTTTACTTTAGGTTGAGTCACTTCTTAACAGAGGCTTGACTTTCATTGTCAAATGTTGAAACCATTTCCTGTAATCACACTGCAGTTATATCTGATTTAACACTCCGCTAGTACTACTTCATGCTTTACTCAGATGTACTTGTATGTAGTATAGTATAGTACACTTCAGTCTAAAAACTTATGAGATCTAAAACAGAGTTATGCCCAAAATGCTTGGACGTGCTGTTGTGGACTAGGTGCAGCCAAGCACAGATATATAAACACACACACACACAAATCATTACACGCACGTGTGTGTGTGTGTGTGTAACGATTACTAATAGAAGTGGAAAAATAAATTCCCCTATGGGAGATTAATAAAGGGTCTTTAATCTTTAATGGTAAATGACAACAGGCACTGGAAAATCAAACCAACCACCAGAATGAGCCAAAATCCAAATTCGACCCATGTAAATTAAAACATAAATATGATAAAAAATATTCCTGAAAGAGCAACAGGCATCACTTCAGACCCAGGTCCATCTCATTGGCTTTCTAGAGATGCTTACCTGGAACTTTTTTCTTCTTGCGGAGGCATGAAGATACATATCGCTCCAGCTCACGTAGAGTAGAAGGCTTTAGCGTCTCAAAGTCAATCTCGATCTCATCGGGGTTTGAGTTTTTGAGTGAAGGCTCCCTGGACTGAATGATGTGCACTACACGACCAAGCTTGTCCCCAGGAAGCTTGTTGATATCCAAGCTTAGCTGCCTCTTCTCCTCATAAGTCATAGGTTTGCATTTTTCCCCTGGAACTGATGACCCAGCTGTTCCCAGATCCTCTTCCAGGGTGGGAACTGGTAGCAGGTTGGAGGGATGATTACCTTTCATCCCGTCCTTTTTACTACAGAGGGAAAAAAAAATACACAAGGGGACAGGGGATATTAAATTGAGTTAGGGTAGACAAAAAAAGCTGATACCCAAAGAAAAATCCAGTGTTTGCTATTTGCTTGAAATATATGCGATAAAAGTTTAATATTATAGAAATGATAAACACCTGGATTTCTTCTTAGGAGCCACCTCTTTGCTGTTATTGTTACTGGTTTTTGACTTCTTAGAGAGCTGTGAAACAAGTGGAGCATCCTGGATCTCATCTAAGGCAGGCATGCCTCCTTTCTTCTTATGTTTCTCTTTTTTCTTCTCCTTCTTTTCCTTCTCCTTTCTCTTTGGTTTGCTGGCTTGTGGTTGGGACAGCGCAGCCAGCTGCTCATGGACAGCTTTCAACTAAGGAAAAGAAGAGACCATTCATAATAGAGTCCACTAAGGTCTTGACAAAACAATTCTAGCCACTGTGGATTTTCTATGGTCACTGACCTGTTCCTGAAGCTCTGCCAGTCTCTGTGCTCTCTCCTCTTCAGAGTCATCAGTGGAAGACTCGGACTCAGAGGATGAGTCACTGGAGCTGTCAGACGATGAGGGAACTGGGGCCAAAGTAGGCTGCGGCTTCACAGGGGCAGGATGGTGAAGTGTAGGCGCTGGAGCGGAAACAACAGGCTTGTTCTCAGGTTCATCTGGCATCTTTGCAAAGCGCATCTCGAAGACATCCTATAAAACACAAATTTAAAAAATAAAACATCAATGCAAAAGACTGATTTATGTTGCAAATGATAACTAAAGCAATAATAACAGGTTGTAAGTGTGTCCCACCTCTGAGGTACATAACAAATAGCATTCCATACCTAAATTTAAGACAATTAAGCACAGCAGCTGATGTTGAGTATCTACTAAAATTGGATTGCAAAAAAAGGTATTGTCCAGCATGCATCAGAAACTTTAAAATACATCACGTATGTTAATCATCTAATTTAAATCATGTTTATGCCTAATCACAGGTAATGAAACAAAGGATGACATCATGGTTGACTTTTGTCTCTTAGAAATAAGCATCACTAAGGTGTGTGACTGTTTACCTGTAACTTGCGTGCCATAGAAACCACCTCGTGGTCTGGGGGATTATATTTGTAGCAGTTGGAAAACATTAATCGAACATCAGCAGCAAACTCCTGGGGTTCCCGGTATTGTCTGTTCTCCAGCTTGGCCTGATAAACATACCAAGGATATTATATATATTTTTTATGCCACAATTCCCCTTTATTCAATATTTTATGGCACCACTGAGAAACAATGTCTTTCCACGTTCAACACACCTTGATGGTGCTGAGGTCCATTGGATGTTTGATAATATCGTGATAATCGTGTAATCCCAGTGCATCCACATCAACAGGTTTGTAGAATGGCCAGGCATGAGCAGCGTGCTTCTTAGATAGCATTTCCCTGACGAGATTAGCACAGTATCCCAGCTGATCCTGCGGTTTGGGGCTATGACCACCTGGTCCACTGAGTCCAATCCCAATGCCTATGTGATGCTGGGAATCTGGAGCCTCTTTCTTCATCAGTTTCGTAGGCCGTGTACTCTCTCGTCTGGGTAGTGTCTTTCCAGATTTGGAATCTGCTGGTGACGACTCGCTTAGTTGGTCGTTTGCTGTGGGTGTTGTAGTGTCAGCCTTCCTTTTCTGGCTCTTTCTTTGCTAGAGTGAATTAAATATAAGGAAAGCATAGAATCGGGGAAGAAAAGAAAAGGAAATAGTTAGAATGGGTTGCATAAGCTTCAACACTCGTATTGCACTGACTTCAACAAGCATGTCTGTTGTTCCTCCCAACCTCTTTGCTTGATAATTTTAATTTCCTTCGTGCCCCGTGCCATCAGGGGGTACAATGACTCTCTCAGGAGGAGCGGGGGGAGGTGGCGAGGTCAGCACGGGGTTGAATGGATTTAATTTAATTTTATACTGTTTATATATATATATTTTTTTTTTTATATTTATTTTATACTGTTTTATATTTTAATTTTATCCTGTTTATATTTTAATTTTTTATACTGTTTATATTTTAATTTTATACTGTTTATAATTTAATACGTTACATTTTTTTTAATTTTATACTGTTTGTATTTTAGTTATAGTTTAGTATATAAGTCCTGTTAGTGCTGCATGTGTCTGTTAGTGTAGTGTATGTCTTGTGGTATGTCCTGTGATGTCAGTGTTTCTTTTTCTCCTGGTGTTTATCCAGTATTATTCGTTATGTAATGCCTGAGCAGTGGATATATACAATTTCCTCCGGGATTAATAAAGTATCTATCTATCTATCTATCTATCTATCTATCTATCTATCTATCTATCTAATAGTTTCTAAACTTTACTAAATCTTTTAATATTCTCCAGTAAATGACTAGAGGTGAACCTTCAGCCTCATTCGAGACTCAAATCTTGATCATTCACTACCAAATAACTTAAGATCTATTTCCAAGTTGCTATTTTTGATTTTGGTAGAAAATAAAAGTAGACAGATGGTGTCATTTCTTAACAATAATAACATATTTTAGGAGTCTATATTGGATTTTCCAGGACACCACAAAATATTCACTGTTGATGGTATACAACAATCTACTAGCAGCTGCCAATGATGGCCCCCCCTTAATAGTGGTTTACCTAAATTTCAGGGCATCCCACCCCTCTGTGATCACCTGTGTTCTTGGGTTGGCGTCACTAGAACAGCTCACAAGTGGATTTCCTCTAACACCACTGCCAGGACTTTCTTTATCACTGTTAATAACTCATCATCCACCCTACAAATCGCCAAATGGCGGCTCTGTTCCACCGTACTTTTTGATATACGTATGCTTCCATATGACAAAAATATACAGAATCATAATCTGTAATTTCACTGGAATGCAGATGACACCTAACTGTGCCTGCCCATTCAAACCAACTACCACATTTATTTTATTAACTTTATTAAATGTCAACTTGATAATAAAGAATGGATACTAATAACATTCTCTAGCTAAATGAATTTTTCAGGAGCTCACTCCTCCACCACCTCAGTGCAATCCATTAACCAGATATGTAACCACATCACAGTGAGTGCAAAAAAATCTTTGAATTACATTTGGACTCACATTTACTGCCTTGGACATGATTCTGAAAATACATCTCTTTTTATTTTATTAATATCTGTAAGTGTAGGTATGTATAGCTATGCAAATATGTGTGCATTTTGTAGTATGCATATATCCATGTATTATGTGCGCATTTATTATGTCAGTTGTGTTTGTTGTCTGGCACTGTGTTACATACAGATTTTGAGAGAACTTTTTGAATGAATCTAACCACAATTTATGTAATTCTTCCAAGCGTGGTCAAAACCGTGACTTGCAAATCACATTTCAATGTGTTAATTACTCACTCTGGTGAACACACATAAACATTTGGAACCCAGAACAGCATTCATCCAGAAAAAAGGCTGCGGCTAAAAATCTGGGCCCTCCGTCATATGAAGTGTGGGAGTATTTTAGAAAGAGAGACCAAACACTGGTGCTCCGAAAGCCCAGCAAACAGGACATGTCTTATCACAGCAGTACAACACAGGCTGTTAATCGTTTCTTTGCCCCAGACTTGTGTGAAAACACATTTGTCTTTTTAAATTCTAACTGCATATTGCAGTTAGGATATGAATCTGGTCTAGATTTTTAAAATTTTAAATCAAATGCTTAAGTGAAAATACCGTTTCTTTAGTTCAAGGCTCTGAGAAATGTGTTTAACATGTTGCTGCTGGACACTAGATATGTTATGCATATCTGAACAAGAAGGCTGCATCCAGCAGTATACCACAGACCATCTCCAAACGTTTCGATGTGTTAATCACTCACTTTGGTCATGGTTATAGGGTTCTGCATCATGGGAGCAGCGCTCTGGATGGATACTGGAGGAAGAGAAGTCTGAGCAAGGGGAGGCACAGAGGTCATGATGGGAACTTGAGGTGAGCAGTCCGACTGGCCAAGGCAGTAGGGAGCTCCAAGCTGTGGTGCATGGCTGGATAGCATTGGGGGCACGTGGGACGGCAGGGCCAGCATCAAAGGCTGGGGAGGTAGTGAAGGCGGGCCCTGCACTGGTCCTCTGGTCTGTGGTGCTGCTGAGAGGTTTGACAGACCACGTGTTTGTGGAGTCGTAGATGAAGAATCAATGATGGCCCCTGGTTTCAAGTTCAAACCTTGATGAGATAAGACACCGGGTTTCACAGAGGCCTGCTCGAATAAATGTGGAGAGCAAAATAAAGTGTAAAGCACAAATCACATACCTCCGTCTCTCCTGCCACGACCACGTCCTTTTCCTGTCATGACAACAATCTCAGTTTCTTCCTGAGGCATTTCAGAGACCTTTTGAAGGAAATCCTTCTCTAAAGACTTGGCCATTAAGACAATGTCATCGGAAGGCTGCAGGGGGAGACAAACACTTTTAGCAAAAGCTGAATTTATGGGTCTTGATGTAAAATTGCTTAAGTGAACAATTGTATCACCTTGTTGTATATGTAGCAGTTGGTAAACATTGTGTTGAAGTCTTGGATACATTCTTGGGCATTACTGTAGTAACTGTTCTCAAGTCTTTTCTTGATTGTTCCCATGTCCATAGGAGTTTTGATTATTGAATAATAGTCCTGAAAAGGGTGCAAACATGAACGTCAGAAATACTAAATTAAAATTGTGTTTGCCTTAGTTAAACAATGCATTATTATTACAATTGGCTGTGAATGATTTCCCCACACACTCATCTGGCACTGATTAGGAAACACAAATAGTATAATGTCTGAAGAAATAATTATAACAGAGGTCACTGATTAAACATACCATTAAGCAGCAATTAAATGAAAGCAAAGTTAGCTGGTACAACATGCACTAAAGTGGAGGTATATATAAACATTACTGACTTAAGACTGGAAAACAAACCAAAAAAAAGAAGTGAAATTTTGGTAGCCTTTTTTTACATTCTCAGTCAAACAGCACAAAGGGTAATCAATATTATTTTGTTGACGGA
Source organism: Antennarius striatus (assembly GCF_040054535.1). Taxonomy (NCBI): domain Eukaryota; kingdom Metazoa; phylum Chordata; class Actinopteri; order Lophiiformes; family Antennariidae; genus Antennarius; species Antennarius striatus. The sequence continues at coordinate 15,185,147 of NC_090791.1, forward strand.
GAACACCTCATTTATTCATGCATAGCATTAAAAATAAATTACCATAAATCAGTAGTTAAGAAAGACAGATGTAAAGCTGAAATTCACTGATGCAACTTGCTGGAAATTTATGAATGATATCCAACATATACATGAGAGATTTGAGGTACGTGAGTCATCCTCACAAAGTACTCACAGGCAGGTTGAGTTTGACTGCATCCACTGGTGCATGAAAGGGCCAGGCAAACTGGTGCTTCCACAGGGCCTTCAACACTATCTTCAGCAGGTACTGCAACTGATTGGTCTGGCGCTTTGGCCTGTTGGGATTGATGTACTCTGGGGGTGGGGGGTTGATCTGCTGGGCCTGCCCCTGACTGCTGCTGCTGCCCGACATCTGCGCTGCATCCAGGCCGTCCCCCATTCTAACAGGGTTGGGCGTGGGCTCGGGCTCCAGAGCAGGAGCTGGAGCTGAAGCAGGGGCAGAGGTAGTGGTGTTGGCAGGACACCAGTTCAGTCTTGGCCCCGGCACAGACTCCACTGACAGAGCACTTCTGATCCCATTGCACTCCTCACCAGACTCTCTGCAGAGAGAAAATAGACTATAAGCAAAGGCATAGCCCTAAATAAAATCATCAATAAAATGTAATGTGGAGAAAATTTGATTGGAATGATTAATAAGTTATGTAGCCTTCATTAATGCAATTGAACTGTAAAGGAGAGAAGAATGGTAATCTTTGCCCACTGTTTGCCTCTAGAATGTTGTGGTTTTCTCTTTGAAGGCAGCAGTCATGTAATTGTAATGGGTAGATAGTATGTTAATGACATTAAGGCTGCATACATGAATCCAATGTTCAGCCATATCTGCTGATGGACCAGAAACGCGTTTCACAATAGCCAGACGAAACAGTTAAAATTACCTGAACAGGGTTATTCAATTTCAGAATCAAAAATACTAAGTATACAACTTAAATGACGGAAATCTCTGCACTGATTTGATATTACTTTTACTGGCCTGCCAAAATGAACTTGTCACTCCCCAACATCATCTCATGCACCTTTGTGCAACAGGGTTTTTAGTGCTGAAAAGACCTATACTAATAAATGTTAAGTGAACTAAATAACTTCAAGTACATATACCAACAAAGGATTGATTGAGTTTGTGTTTTAAGTGGCTGTAAAACTGAAATGTATTTTGAAAAATCTCGCATGTTGTATAAAATGTAATGACACTAAATAATGACTGTTACTGAACCCTCATATTCAACTGATAGTAAAATAAAGAAAAAAATAGCAAAGGTCGAAAATGAAAAATGTTATTTGTTTTTTGAGAATTATATTAATAAATTGAATCTGATGCCAGCAAGTGGAAAATAAGTTCACCACTGCACTGTAATAAAGGGATAGTTATGTTTTTCAAAGTCAAATTGCAAAGAACAGGAAAATTTAATCATCTACACACAAAACATCATTACAAGGTTCATATAATGTGAAATGTGTCTCCGCACACAAAGGAAAATACCTAAAACCACAATTGTAAGGCTATGATCTGTAAAGTCAGTTGAAAGTCATCAGAAAACACCGGATAAAAAACTAGTACACAAGAGTCTTGTTTTTTGCATTCTTGTCAAATTTGTTGAAGTAAGACATCCAAATTGGTTATATGAAGGAAATAATATCCTATAGCATCTCCAAATTCAGCATGACGTCTCATTTTTGCAGTGGTGAAATAAGCATATCTATAGGGTGCTCATGTTAATTCATAATGAAGAACAACCATAGCTTGGTGCAACATCATTAATTCCTTTAGGGACTGCATAGATGATTACAATATTATACACCTTTTTTTCTTTTCATTTAATTTTCACAACCGCTTCATCCGCTGTAGCGTGTCCCAGGGAGCTGGAGCCTATCCCAGCTGACTAAGGGCATGAGGCGGGGGAAACTCCGGGCGCGACGCCAGTTCACCGCGGTGCTACAGAGACGCAGACAAACATGTGCACACACACTCATACCTACTGTCAGTTTGAGACCAGCCAATTAACCTCAAGCAAATGTTTTTTTTGTTGTTTACCGCATACTATGACGGTTGGTTTTACACCGATTTTCAGAGCAACTATAAACATTTTCACCATTTCCTGTGGTTGGACATCATATCATAGTCACACAGCAATGTACTCTTACACACACAAGCCAGTGTTTAACTCGCATCAAACAACAGTACAGCTCATTTACATTATCATCAAATAGTTAATCAGGTCTTGCTGGGACAGGTTTTCTTAACAGAAACCATAATTTTCAAGGAAGCTGATGGCACGTGTTTGGTTTTCATCTGTGATGATGATCATTACTTATTCTGTTTTTCTAACAACACGTTGCTTTGTCTGTTAATTTAACAGACTGTCTTCTGCTGGTGCTTTGCTTTCCTATCTTAGTCATCTATAAGCATTGATACTGAACCTCATTGTCCTCTGTTTACTTAGAAGTTACACAAGGATGTCTTCTTCCTGTGTGCCTGTGTGACACACACACACACACACACACACACACACACACACACACACACACACGAACACACACACGAACACACACACACACCCTCTTCAGGGCAGTCAGGGACAACTTGCTTAAAACACACACAAGGGCTGTTATGGTAACAAATAATCTAGAAATTACTAAAAATAGATAGCGGAACAGCAAAGTTCTACAAAATACACATCACAAGGTTGTGCGTTCAAGTCTTTTACACGCATACGTTTGTCTTTCAGTCTCATGCACTGAAATCTGCCCCCATAGGGCCTTACAGATAAACACTCACCACTGTATCGGTCTGTGACTAACCTCATTCTTGATGACTCACTTTCTTAGAGGAGGGACACAGATTGTGCCTCACATGATGGCTGTCTTGCCTCCCCTCCAGATACACAAATGCGATACACAGAATCTCTTTAACTGACCATTATGATTGATGAATAATGAAGAAGAAACGGCACTAGAGCAGCGAAAACTATCATCTCACCTTTATGGATAGAAGCAAGAGGACCCTGCAAATACAGGTAGTCCACAACACACACAAATATTCGAACAAATGCTTGCTACCAAATTTGACTAATGTTCTTTAGTTTCCCTTTCTGCCACAGGCCCCTGCCAAGCAGGTAAGCTACAAGCTATATTATGGTACTGTGGATCGTCAACAATAGCAGCTGACTCTGGCTGTTGTTGTTGGATGCTCTTAAGAAACCTGCCGACAGTTCCTTTAAGTGTCTCATTCTCCTCCTCAAGGATTAAATTACAAGGAGCAAAAATTTACCGATAACCAATCTTAATTCAAAGTAATCAGCTGAATCACAAGTGACGCTTAACAGTAGATATTGGAACTATTTTTACAAATTTTAATATATACGGTTTTATTCTTATTTATTGTACAGTAACATTATATTATGTGCTTTTAACGGTGATTTTATGAGTTAAATATTTTTGGAGGACAAATGTAAGTAAAATGGCGTACACTTGATTTTTTTCGCCCATGTATATTTTCTGAAAACCGATGTATAATCGAGAAAGACATAACTTGAGATAATCTGTACCTGTATTAATTTGTGTTATTTGTATGTCCTGTCATCGTTTCTGCTTAGTCTTAGGGAATAGTACTTTTGCATTTAGAGTAGAAATGGCATTTAAATGACCTCAGATGGTGATTATAGATGGAAATTTAATAAATAACAACTTACCAAAAAATTCAACTTATGAACAACCTCTTGGAACCAATTGAGTTGGTAGGTTGACATAGGTGCTATGGTCGTCTGGATGCAGTGTAGTACAGCCAACTGAAACAATACTTTTATAGCTAATAGAAATGCAACATTACATTCATAAGGAGATTATCTGACAAATTAAATTATTAAACCTTAGAGAAGGACTATTATACCATTTATTATTTAATTTAAAGAAAGCAGATTTCATAATCAACATATCAGGGGTGGTTCAGCAAATCAACACTGAAGAAATATTGATAAGCTCAACATAATGTGAAGCACAAACACACCTGACAGTCTGATGTATTTTAGTTGCTGTCCTGGTAACAGCAGTCCATTAGTTTTCTTTGAACACAAACAAGACTTGCAGGAACTCTAAAAGTTATTCACAAAGTATGGCTGTGTCATCAACATTTTTAGTCAGTCACATTTCCCCTATTTCTACAGCGATTTGAAGAGTTTCCACTTGGAAGAGTATTTTATAAGATTGCGGTTCTAGTGCCCAAAATTTTTTTTCAATAAACAGAAGGCTGAAACAAAAGAAAAGTTGTCAGCTTTTGGGTCAATTGATTAATCAATCAATCAATCAATCAACTTATCTATATAGCACTTAATCATGTCAACAGACATTTTAAAGCGCTTTATCAGATCGAAAAACCCAACAACCCTCCAGAGCAAGCATAAGCGACAGTGGTGGGGAAAAACTCCCTTGTTGAGGAAGAAACTCTGAGCAGGACCCAGACTCTGAGTGGCCATCCGCCTTGACCGGTTAGGTGGAAAAGAAATACAATGCAGATGAGGACAGGGTAAGAAAAAGACAGGAAGGGAGAATGGCAGGTAGGCCAGATAGAGTCACTGTCTTTACGGTTATGGTTAGGAGATTTGATGCAGGTGCTGAAGGGAGGAGGGAAAAGTCAAGTTGTGTTCTACGACTCTTAGGGTTGTTTCCTTCTATGCATGTTCCCTATCATGTAGTTAGTTAATTCAAAGCACAATTACAGCTGCATGGGATACTGTATGATGGCACGGAGGAGAAAAAGAAAGCAGGACCCCAATAATCCATCAATTATTTTGCCATTAATTGCCATACACTGTATTGACTATGATCTACTTCAATGGCTAATGCCAATTTCTATTTTTCTATTTACTTTATTACTTCCATTTTTTTTTTATTTCTATTTATTCTATAACGAATGAAAATCAGGTAAATTGTTGCACTGACAAGTTTTTTGAGATACGAGCCATCACTTGATGCATATTTTTGTTCAACATACAAATGAAAATCAGAGTTATGAGTCGGATTTGGGACACAGAATAAAGAAAAAACTTTTTAAAAAAGCTACTAACAACTTTCACTTACAGTGAAAGGTGTAAACACAGATGCTGTTCTTGTTTCACTTATATCATTACTGATATAATTTGCTCACTGTAGTACTAGCAGCACTGAAAGGGAACTACATTTTGACTACTTAGACCAGTGGTTCTTAACCTTGTTGGAGGTGCCGAACCCTGTGGGTTTCATATGCTCACTCACCGAACCCTTCTTTTGAAGAAAAAAAAAATCTTTTTTTTTTTTTCAAATTTAAGAAATAAGTATATGTTTTACTGATGTATTTAATGAATTGTGCATTAATGTCACCTTTTTCAAAGAACAAAACCAAGACAGTGCATGAACTCACATGAAATGACCTACCTGCAAATCAGTGTGACTTCTGGTGTTTTTATTGAGAGACCAGTTCAGATATGCGTGGCTTCACCTAGGCAAGTGCTACTCTTATGTCATTTTCACAGCAAAGTCTGATCTGTTGTTTTCCATTCAGCTTAAGAAAGTGTTCCTTTAATTTTGCCAGTGCGAGACTAGAGTTGCTCAACTTAGCATTGCAAATCATGCAGAACGCCGAGTCCCATCACGTTCAGATATACAGTGCATGTAAATTCACGTTGTACATATTCGTCCAAACACTTTCTTTTTTTGCTCAACATAGTTACTATGAATTAAAATATTAAGAAAGCAATCACATGACGTACCATCATGACCGGCATAAATCGACAACTGAGTGCGCAAAATCCCATGTAGCACATGTAGGCTAATCAATGTAGCGTGATCACCTGCAGCCAGTGATGGCTAAGGGGGGCGTGCCATCACGAATTGACACAATGTGTCAAACGTACACAGTGATTCGTGTATGTTCGGCAAAAACACTTTCATGTGAAATGACCTACCTGTCTTAACCCCCAATTTCCGCCGAACCCCTGAGACCGACTCATCGAACCCCTAGGGTTCGATCGAACCCAGGTTAAGAACCACTGCCTTAGACTGACTTCAGAAAGACTGAATTGATTCTGTTAATAGTGCACTATGTTATAGGCCTCTTTCATCTGATTTGTTCGTAAGCCAGTGATGGACAGCTGGTACTCAATCACATGGTTTTTTTTTAACGTAACATATGCAAATAACATCTGGTGTTTCAGGTAAATAATGAGCTGACCCAGTCAAACTTGAAAGACAAGATTTGAGACACTCAGCAGGAAGTACGTCAGAAGATGAACTTTGATAATCACATGAGACAAGCTTACAAACAGACCAGAAGAGCATGGCATCAAAACCCATCACGAGTGGTGGCCGCTTTGTGCCAGACTGGTGTGATGACACGAAAGTAATATATACTGGCCATCAACACTTTACAGATAGCAATACGACAACTATTGCTCAGAAATTTCGATTGTGTCACTTGAACACATTTAATGCAAATGATAATAAAAAGCAGATAACAACAACTTAGGTCAGTCTACAGCAGACTATGTTGTCGCTATAGCATGTTTTGGTTGAAAAACAATGGAAGTCACAGCATGTGTTCAGTTGTTGGTGAGTGAAGCCACTTTGTAGTTTTTAGTGATACATTTTGCATGAGTAGTCAAATTACTAGAAATTAACAAAGACACAAGACATTCTAAAAGTCCTTAAGCTATTAACTACAATAATAAAAATAACCAATTCATTCAATCATAAAATGTAATATTCTGTACTTAAAAGTTGTTAAGCTACAAGTAAGGAGATAAAATTCATTGTGTATTATTTTATCAAAAATACACAATTGAAAAAGTATCAATAATTACCAATAATGACTTTCATCATGACACATTTTGCAGTCATATCCTCTCACCTCTGCTGGCTGCTATTGCGGTCAGTTCAATACATAAACCACGTGTTGCTACATACATTTCCATGATTTCTGCCTGGGTTGTATACCTTGTGTGAAATCCTTAATATTTCCTGGGCTTGCACTAGGAGGTAGTATGACTAAGCCACTGTGGCTCAGTGTAAAAGAATTGAGTAAGCCACAAAAAGCCACATTCTGTGTCCAAAGCAGCGGCTTCCTGTAACAGCAAGTAAAACTTACAAGTAAACATTGACTAATACCAAGAATCAAATTTATTAAAATCAAAGTGTCTAAGTCAAAGTTAAAATGTCTTGTAGTCCAAGTAAAACTTACAAGTAAACATTAAGTAATATTTTGTATGACTGTAACTTCACAGTGAATGCAAGTTTTCAATTGTTGGGGGGTGTAAAACTACACTTGTCATAGGGGGGTGTGGGGGGATACCCCCTGCATGGGGGATGGGGGCCCCCCAGGAAATTTTTTAGAAAATGGAGTTGTTTTCCTGCATTCTGAGGGCAAAATCTTCTTTTCAGTTTACCTACAAAAATACACTAAAGTCAACAGCTTAACTATCTGTATTGCTATCCTATTTTATGCAGGTATAAATGTGATATTCAACAATTGATAATTTGCATTCACTATGTGAAGATACAAGTAAACATAGTGTAATATTTTGTATGACTGTAAGTTTTACTTGGACTAGAATACATTTTAACTTTGACTTAGACAACACCATTGGTATGCCATAGTTTAATTTTTTTTTTAAAAAATTCAATAATATGATTTTTCATTTCAATTTAAAAAGGCATATAAAATAGCAAGCGAGGTGAATACACATCCTGCCGGTCATAGAGATCAAAAGTCTAAGACTACAAAAAAGTATTGATAATATCTTTCATTTACCTTCTGATCGGTCTGTCACAATTCCTACCCCCTCTCAGCATTCACCATTTGTTGTTCAATTAGAATTTTAACGCAAAATCTACTATAAAACACTATTCCCATTTTCTTTCAATCGATCGTCCTCGCCTTGTCGTACACCAATTCGCGGGTTTAGCTTATAAAAAAAGAATCTTTTTGTTTTTCATTGGACGAGAGGAGGTCATGACCCGAGTGCATATTTAATGATCGGGAGCGTTCGGGTCACTTCGGCTATATCCGCCGGCATGCGGAAATAGTGGCGCTAGCGAGCGGCGTTAGCCGAAATAGCGGGGCTAGCGAGCGAAAAAGTATTAAGTTTTAGCCTTTTTTCCGTAATAATAAGAACGCCACTGTGGCTACACAGTCTAAAAACCTTGTAGCCAATCTGGAATTTACTTCGCCTATGGCGAAGTGGCGAATGGCTAGCGCAAGCCCAGATTTCAGTGTTACTAGTCTAACTTGCAATTAGCTAACTGCATTAATAAATTCAGGGGATTTGCCTGTCAAAGGAAATTACTGATCAACACTGAAAGCTCGTTCATGCTCAACATTAAAACCAGAATGTTCTGAAAGCTTAGTTGTCGTTTATACAACAACTTTATAAGATACAAAATTGACATTGACATATACAGTAAGTCGATACCAGAGTACCACTTCTGTGTCAATTACAATGCTTATGAACAGGGACCGTGACATTAGTTCATGCAATTTTGTGATCGCAGATAAAACATAGCAAGCTAACAGCAGTGTGATCTGCCCGACATTCATTAAAGCACACTTTTACCTTCGGAAGGTTTCCAATTATTTCAATTATTACAAAGTTAGTGATTTTGTATAATTTCCTATTCAGACTGTCTCAACTTTCCTCAATAACAGAATGCAATGAGAATGCAGTGATGTCCATCCTTTCATGTGGCCTCTGACTACTTCATTTCTCAAATTTCAAAAGTACTCACAAGAAATAAAAGCATTGTGTAAAATTATGTCCTGTTTGAAAATCAGTTAATCGTTCAACCCGTGAAATATTGATATTTGTGTAAAACTGTTGTGAACAATAAACAAACTGTAAGTAAATGCAAGATACAAACCAGTCATAGTGAATTTTGGTCAAATGACCACTGCAATATTTCATAACCCAATTCATTATAGGTGTTGTGAAATCAATATCTCTGGTGTAGAAACTGTAGCTAGAGACAGATTATTAAAACTCTTCCGTATTTGTCTCATACATCTGACATAATCACTGAAAATAACCATTAACATTACACTGCACTAGAAATAGCATTATAGGTTTTTCAACATTTAATCATTCGTACCACTTGATTGACAACTAGTTAATGTGATAAATTGGTTTAAATTACTGTCAACATAAAGCAATGTTGGCATGTGAGACTTATCAAGCCAGCAGAAGCCTCCAACAGAGATCAATCAGTGGTCTACTTCCTATGCTGCATGTCCAACATTGCTCTCAGCTCTGAAATAACAGTTGACCTTTGAACTAGACATACATCACTGTAGACTGCGGTGGAATGTTTTCTTAGGCGGAAGTGGATCCAGTTACTGAGTGGGGGATACACAATTCCCACTAAGAGAAATGGTTGTGTTTGCACCATCATGCTAACCCCTCTAACACAGAAATCCTCTAATCCTGACTCACACACAGACATCATTCTAACGAAACGTGAGTTTAGATTGAGTGTGGCTCCTTGGGTGCCTGGTCATATTTAAAATGACATTACATCCCGCTTCAAAACTGTGATGTAATGTAATTGTCAGTGTTCGTGTGTTCGTCTGTTCATTAGTCCACCAAATATCTTCGCAACCCTTCCATACAGAAAGATGAAACAAAAAACACATTACTCGGGCAGCAAAGGGGATGAAAATGAGATGATGACCTTGAGCTACAGAAAACTAGGTAAAGGTCAAATTTCAACTTTTGTACACTCAGGAACCGGATAAGACAGAAAGACGAGGGAGAAGGCCAGTGTAAGACAATAGATCAAAGCCAGTGCTTTGATCCACCTATGCACTAAATTTAATCTATGGTCTTACACTGGCCTTCTCCATATGCACTGGTCTATGCACTAGTAAGGAACTACTTTCAGGGTACCCTGACCTATAGGTCAGGGTAAGTCGCGGGATATTGCAGTCTCTGAATGCCTTGTTTGTCTCTTTCATTACATCCCGCTTCAAAGCTGTGTACTGTAATTGTCAGTGTTTGTGTGTTGGTCCGTCTGTTCGTTAGTCCACAATACTGTATATCTTAGCAACCATTGCAGCTAGAAAGATGAAACAAAAAGCATATTACTTGGGCAGCAAAGGGGATGAAAATGAGATGATGACCTTGACCTTGAGAAAAGTAGGTCAGGGTAAACTTCCAACTTTTGTACACTCAGGAACCGGATAAGAAAGAAAGACGAGGGAGAAGGCCAGTGTGAGTAATACCATGGTGCTTTGATTTATGAAAGTAGGTCAGAGCACTAGCTTCGATCTTTGACCTATGCAAGTAGGTCAGGGTAAAATTTTGAATTCAGGGGCATCGCAGGATGTTGCAGTCTGTGACTGCCTTGTTACATTTGTCACTGATTTAAGGGTGAAACAACATTAAGCTATTTTTGTGTTTTCCAAGGAAGCGGTTTAAAAAGAACAAGTTACTGTACTAAATGGTAAGGGAAGCATTACATGACAAAAAGATGTATTAAACTAATATTCTTAATCGTGGACGATAGGAAAAAACAAAAAAATGCTTCATCTTCTTTCTGCAAGCAAGGCCCTGAAGAAAGACAACCACCAATCATTAATATATGGGGGTGATTGTTAGGGTTAGTTTTGCATATTCAAGTTAAGGCCTCACTGATGCAAGTCAGAATGATGCTGTTTTACCTAAAAGCATAGGCATACATAATTAATGCAACCACAGTAACAATGCCAAGTACATCACTCCCTACATATTTAACTGTTTTCATCAACTCTTCTCCAGAGAGCAGCTTTATTTTAGACTATTCAGAAAGAATATCCAGAATATGCCAACAAATACACAAAAACAGCTACAAAAACAAAAGAAAACAATTCAATACACAGAAGCTCTGTTCATGTGACTTTCTTGAGTCCAGCTGGAATATGCATTCCAGACATGCATCTGTACGTACAGAGTGTGCACCCTCATGGGAGCTGAGTATGGGGCTAATGCTACTGTGTTTCCGTAAATGTGGCAATTCAATTCACCACTGCTTTAATTTGCAGGTCTCTTGGTTCCCATGTCTTAAGTTTGCCCATTTTTTCTAATGCTGTGATTACTAGATCAGGAATGTGAGGTTACTTTCTGCTTGTTGAATAAAAATGATTCCAGACTAATTCTAATAAGCAGACTGATACAAGAACAAATTTGAATGTAAAAATAATGATTGCAATTCCTCCAGAAAATCATCAATTAACTGTATACAGACAACAGACGTTATTCAATCATAATCTATTACCTTACTTGTAAACCAATAACAGGAGGAAATGTACAGATATTGTGAGACAAGATATGACTTGATACAAAATTAATGATGTTTAAAATCCTAAGGCTTTTAAATAAAATAAATTAATAAATAAATACATTTTGAGCTGAAGCCATTTCCACACATGCCCTTATACAAAAGAGAAGGAATGAATCAAAACTTAAGATACTAGTCTGTCAGAGTAAGATAATTTATTTATAGTACTTATAACCAGTAACAGAACTGTCTTGTATAAAGTGTGCATATTTATCATGCTAATTATAGCCCAGTAAGGGTGAATTCCTCTTAATCGTAATGGCCACATCAAAAAATTATAGCTCAATGGGCAGCCGGTCACCCTTGATTTTGGCCCCATTCAGAAAGAATGGTATGCAGATAGTATTTTTATTCTGGTCATACTTATGCTCTTATTCCACTCTGATGGGTTTTTAAATGTAATGGAGGAATAATAGGTTTGTTTGATGTTTGTGACACCTAAACACTAGTCTATACAAATGGAGTGTTCCCACATTGCAGAAGGGGTGTGCAGTTGAAGTGACATATTCAGGTGTGACCCAAAGTATTTAACCACCAGTTTTATCATTGATTCAGTGTGTAATGGTTAGTCCTATTTTCTATAAGGGAACTTAAGACCACTAGATCTTATCTTGTTGAACCTGTACAGTGTGGAGTTGAAGGTCTCCAACAGAATTATGAATTGCAATGGTTCCAAATACAGTAATCCCTCATTATTCGCGGTTAATGCGTTCTACGACCACCGCAAAAAACGAAATTCCATGATATAGCGACAAACTATTTATTTTATTATTTACAGTGATATAACCTTTATGAACCCTCCACATACTGACATTAAACCACCTTATATCGGTATTGCCTTTCCCCCCCACTCTTATAGACTGCTTAAAGCACTTTTGTATTAATCAGCAATGTAGTGAAGCTGTGCATCTTTAAGCGTGAATAAGCGAGGGATTACTGTACATTAAGTGAATAACAAGTTGTGTGTCCATTGACACACAACTTGCTGTTTTTGCGCTGCTACTTTGTTTGAAAATGTCTAAAACTTCAAGACGAAGATATTTTTTATAACACTCCACTATACAGCCACTGTTAAGTTTTTCTTCATGGTTTAACAACTCAATAGTAATCTCCCACGGCCAGAGACATTTCAATGCTTTCATAGTCAAACACAAGCAAAGTTAATTAGGACTACCCTTAACTGTTACAAAACGGTCCCATTTTTAAATGTGTTTTGTTGGCATGAAAACAAAAAATATTAAATTCTTCTTCCTTTAGCACAAGGTTGTACACTTAAAAACATTCCACTAACATTGCTCACAAACACTTGCTGTATGAGTCATTGCAAGAGCATACAAACTCACTCTCAAAGGTTACCCATGAGTCATGAGTTTTAACAGGAAAAGGCGAGAATCACATCATTTCTTTCCGGCAAAGGTCCAGGTGGTAAGGAAAGAATAAGCCAAACCCAAGCTACTACCAAACAGACAACCCCCACCACCCTCAGCAATACCCCCTACACAGTCACACACGTGTGCACACGCACACACACCGACACGCACACACACCCCAGGAGGTAGGTTCATGGCTGTCGACTGAAATCTGGACAACAATACTATTCTCGTGACAACACAGAATAAATCTCAACTCAATCATTATGCTAGGCCAAGTAAGATTTTAAAAACTGTTCAGTTCCTTAAAACTTGTTGAAGAGTTTACTAAAAGGATAACATTACCTTTTTACAGAGACTGAATGTGCAATTTTTTCGAGAAGAGCATCCAGCTTTTGGAAATCCAGTAAATCGTTAGACTTGGTATGCATTTTGTAATCCATTTACGACCTCTTCGTGGTAGAAGCTGATGCTAATAACCAAACTATGGCACAAAACATTTACGCAAAAGTTTGTTTTTTCGTTTTTACTGTCCACAGAAAGGACTTAATCTTCTGGATCCATGTATCCTAAAATCCCGCAGATCACAGACAACAATCCTTAGTGTGTAGTCCAAGTGGAGTTTGAAGGTGGCCTTTCTACTATAAAGACCCCAGCCAGGAATCAGTGTTTCCAGGAATGGAGGAACGGCTGTGGAAGCCTACAGCCGGCAGGCTGTGTTAGCTGTGTGAGCCGGTCCTCTCTCTACCCCATCCCCCTCTCAGCAGTACAACGGCCCAGTTGCCACAGGCTCTTCGCTCCATTGTGTCTCCTCTCCAGGGCCTCCCCAACTTAAATGGACACTAGTCACAAGCAAGAGGTATACAACGAAGGGAGGGGAAGGCAAGAGAGGGGAGAGAGGGCTCCTATAAGATCCAAGAGGAGCGATTTATTCCTCTAGCTTGCTCTCTCACCCTCCCTCGAACACAGGCTGAGCAGCATGCAGTTACTCAACAGTAAAAAATGGCTCTGCTGCTTCCTTATTCAGCAGTCTCAGCCCACACACCCCTCCCTTCCTCTGTCTACACTCATGCTCATTCCACCCCTCCCCTATTTTCCCATCAACAGCTTGAGGTCCTGGCTCTCTCTCTCTCCTCTCTCTCTATTACACCTTCAACACCCCACCCCCTTGCTGTCTTTTCCTTCATCCATCTCATCATACCCCACCCCCACTCACTCCTTCAGTCTGATCTTGCATATGCCTTCCCCCAACAATTTAAGTACCGGTACTCCTTTATCTTTACTCCATCCCCTCCTCATGAAACACATGCATTCATTTTGCTGATGGAGTACTGTAATAAAATTAAGAATAAGTGAATTTTTAAAAAAAGTTAAGTCAGTTTTTCAATCACCCTTTCCCCTCCATAGGGTCATGATTTTTAAAAGTGCTTTTAAAAATTTGTTAATGAAATCTGTTAAGTTATCCTACTGATAAACACTAACAAAAAACAGGACTGACCATATAACCTCACCAAACTCTTGCTGATAGTTTACTACCACAGTGTGAATTACACTGTACCAACAACTTCTCTGAACATAATAAAACTGAAAAGATTGCAGAGTAACACAAAGTTTGACAGAAATGAATGAAGACCACCCACTGTGCCTTTGTTTAGCAATACAACCTCTAGCAATGTTGCTCACGACAGTTCGATGGTCACTGTAAATGTTAGCTCAAAAATGTATGAAGGAGCCAAACAGAAATAGTTGTTATGCTGAAGGAGCCTATGCAAGCATAGCCATCAGTCAAAAATCACAACTCAAAATACAATCTCAAGAAACAAAGTGGCATATACATGGCCTGTTTATCCTCCACCAATCATCTAACTCACCATATAATCTTGAACCTGCCAACAGTGACACCAGACTTAGCCTGATGTCTACCACTCAGCAAGCGACAACATATGAAAAATCTTGGGCAAATGAGCGGTGACTTATCGAATGGTGAGTGGATTTTCCTCCACTTGAACCGACTGAATTTGACTTTCAAACCACAAAAAAACTGAATGTCTGGGTGAATGTTAAGCTTTGAAATGTATACAGAGAGGAATGAATCAGTTTAAAAATGAAGTAGAACAGTAAACCCCTAGAAATCAGGTTAAGAGCAAAAGCCACCTTGTGCAATGCACACATTCCAGGTGAATGATGATAGTGTGTTTTCCCAGATGATGAAATAAGCAGCTTCTTCGTGCTGCAGCCACACACTCTGCACAGACCAACTTCCCTGTCCACGTGCCATATGCACCCTTCCCAAAGACAATGAAGCAGCTGCTAGAGTGAAAAAACTCCAACCTACAGCAATTCAGAGGCCAAACCGATGGCCCTGTCACTGGAAACATGGGGGGAGATCGTATTCAGACACAGGAGAGGAGGGAGGGGTGATAGTAAGAGGAGAAGGGGAAGGCAAAGGACAGACTTACATATAGACTGGGGGTTGGGTAGGACAGAAAGGAAGCAGCGCACAGAAATGAGACTATGTGAGAAATAGTAAGGCACTCCCATTAATCATAACAGCACCAGTCAGTCAGTCAGTCAGTCAGTCATTTTCATATTACCACCGCTACATCCGCCGCAGCGGGTCACGGGGAGCTGGAGCCAATCCCAGTGGCATAGGGCGTGAAGCGGGGGACACTCAGGGCACGACGCCAGTGCACCGTGGAGCCACACACAAAGACATACAACCACTCACACACACACACTCACACCTACGGGCAATTTGGGACCGGCCAATCAACCTGAAGTGTATGCTTTTGGAGGTGGGAGGAAGCCGGAGAACCCGGAGAGAACCCACGCAGACACGGGGAGAGCATGCAAACTCCGCACAGAGCGGGACTCGAACCCGGGTCCGCCGTGTTGTGAAACCACTGCGCCACCGTGCCGCCCCATAACAGCACCAGATGAGGTAAATCTACAGAGACTGGGAAAAGAGAAAACAGGGAACAAACACTTTGCAACCCTAGTGTGATGTACCATGCATTTGTACATTCACTCATGCATTGAGAAAAATAAAGGCTAAAAAGAGGAAGTGTGATAAAAGAGTTCCTGTACTTGGTGGTAATATTAGTAGTAATAAAGGCCCTTTTCTGAGCATTAAGTAAATCTAATAATGTTTCAACTGCAATAAAGTCTTTCTTTTAAACAAAGAATTTCAAGACATGTCAAAACTTTCGGGAACCCAAACATTTCTCACATCTCCTGTTCACCACTAAAATATCCCCACCTATACATTAAAATAAGCTCACTTGAAAACTTCACGCTGTCACCTTCCGGCGTCTACCCGGAAGTACGGGCTGCTAGCGGCTCTGGTCTTCATATTTGTCCATGTCTCTCACTTACGGGGCCGTTTTGGCGTCGTCAAACATAGCGGTTTATATTCTTTGATTGTGACGGACCTCACATTGTCTTGTGGGGAACCCCAATACTTTATTCACCAGGACTGAACTCTCGAAGCCGGTCTCTACCCGGATGGTTGGACTGTAATGCCGAAGCGGCCTTCGTCTTCGCCTGTGCCACACACACGGAGCCGTTACGGCTTCGTCGGACACAGCGGTTGGTTTTCTTGTGACAGCGAAGAAAAAAGAAGAAAACAAACTCTGATATTAACGTTTAATCATGGAATTTCCACGGGTTCCCGCTAATATTGTAAAGATTTGTTTACTATCTTGGCTTCACTAAGTCTAAAACAATCAATTCAGCCATCTTACTGGACTCAAAATGATTGAATATTTCATATTAATTAAAACAGCACTTCTTGGTTGTACAGAAAAGGTATGATTTTCTCTTTCCAAGTCTTGTGCAGCTTTTGAAATCAGTTACAGTATGTTCCAAGGTGTCACAATTCACTAATTAATGCAAACCAGTTTCCAAATAACATTGGCTAACAAGGTAACAATAACCTCCTGTAGAAATGGTCGTACCACGTGTATTTGTGTGACATTAATTATTTCCATCACAGAATTTTCAAATAGTTGGTGCTACCTTTGGCTTCCTGAAAATGTGTTTTGTTTTGTGATTATATTTCATCAGATTTCAGAGATCTGTACCTAAAAAGGGTATAAAAGTGAAAATTTGACCTTGACTTAGCTTTTCAAGGTCAACAATGTGATCTAGTTTTCATCCCCTTGCCTCCCGGAATACAAGCCATTTGTTTCGTCTTTCTATCGTCTTTTTGCACATATCTGGTTCCTCAGATATGTGCAAAAAAATGTACAAAAGGTGAAATTTGACCTTGACTTGTTTTCTCAAGGTCAAGGTCATCATCTCATTTTCATCCCCTTTGCCGCCCGAGTGATGTGCTTTTTCTTTCACCTTTCTATCTGCAACGGTTGTGAAGATATTTGGTGGATGGACAGATGAACATCCAAACACTGACAATTACAATACATCACTGCTCAGGATGTAATTACAATAAATCACCGATTCGATGGATGTAAAAGAATTAAAAATAAAACAATATTTAACTATTAATTTTCCGTACTGCTCTTTTTCCCGTTTATGCAGGTCACAGGGGTTGCAGGAGCCTTCTTCTTCTTCTCCTTTCGGCTTTTCCCTTCAGGGGTCGCCACAGCGAATCAGTTGCCTCCATCTAACCCTGTCTTCTGCATCCTCTTCTCTCACACCAACTACCTTCATGTCCTCTTTCATGACATCCATAAACCTCCTCTTTGGTCTTCCTCTAGGCCTCCTGCCTGGCAGTTCAAAACTCAGCATCCTTCTACCAATATATTCACTATCTCTCCTCTGCACATGTCCAAACCATCTCAGTCTGGCCTCTTATGGGTATAAAGTGGGGAGATGTTCTGGATACAATGTGCCAGGCAATCATAGAACAACAGAAAGGAAAACAACCACCCATGCACACATAAACACCTACAGATTATTCGGGACTGACCAATTCACCTAAGTTGCCTGTTTTTGGAGGTGGGAGGAGAGCGGAGGACCCGGAGAGAACCCAGGCAGACATCGGGAGAACAATACTGTACATGATTGATAGTTACAAGACAAAAAGGACGAAGTCAACATTGTCTATTCAAACCAAGTGATAGTATGTCTGCACATCAAAACAGATTTTGTTTACTCATTCATTTCGTCCTTGAATCTTTCTCATTCAAGTTATTCACAACAATGTTAAGGATGGTGTTACCATGGCAACTAAACAAGAGCAAACAAGCCTCCCCTCCTAAAAGGAATTAATTAAAATACAAGAGAAAAGAGAAATGAGAAGAAAAGCTTTTACAAACTATAACAAAAACCAATGCAGTCAAAGACTGCAACATCCTGCGACACCCCTGAATTCAAGATTTTACCCTGACCTATTCACATGGGTTAAAAATCAAAGCTAGTGCTCTGACCTACTTTCATATATCAAAGCAGTGGCTTGGACTATGGTCTTTCTATCTTATCCGGTTCCTCACTGTACAAAAGTTAAAATTTGACCTTGATTTAGTTTTCTCAAGGTCATCATCTCATTTTCATCCCCTTTGCTGCCCGAGTGTGTGCTTTTTCTTTCATCTTTCTATCTGCAACGGTTGCGAAGATAGTTGGTGGACTAACGGACGGACGAACACACAAACGCTTACAATTACAATACATCACCTCTTTTAAGTGGGATATAATGAAAATGAAGCATGACAGCCAGATGCATTTCAGTAAATTATGCGGTGCACATGAGCTTTTCTTGGTTTACATGGAGGCCATCTCATACAAACTCCAGTTCTAATCCCTTGCAACCCTGCAAAAGATTAATGGCTACACAAAAATTGATAAACAGCTGAGGGTAAATGATCTAGGTGGTTAATAAAATTCAAATGGAAATAATCATCATGAGGTGTGGCAGTATTAGTTGTACTCTGTGAATTCTGTTCATACATGCCACAACTTTTTAGAAGTTTTTACAAACCTACTGTGCAAAAAACAGTTTCAATTGAGGAAATTAGTTTGCTGTAATGCAATTAATAGCTAAGATTTCCAGGTTTGCTTCACTTACTGCTGGGGTGTAAACTGTGTTCCCTTTGGCCCAAAATGTCTTCTTTATTTACATACGTTATTTACAAGTTGTACAATGTAATAACATTTATAAATGCTCAATTTCCTATCTGAATTTATTATACAGATAGCATTCAAGTCTGGATGACAGACAAAATACAGAGTGGCAAAGACAATGCAAATGCAACCAGTGAAAAGCACGGCTACAACTTTGCTTCAGTTGTTAGAAACCTTTATAAAAGGAAGCTTATTCAAGCAAGTGGTTACAGATCGGCAGACTAGTATCTGTCACGACAAATTTGTATTTGCATTAATCTCTCAACTACTGAGGTAAGGGTCACCCGCAGGTCACTCCTAGAGATGATAATTTCGTCTACAATGACAACAGCAGGGACAGTGTGCTAAGTAACGAGGTTTGCATTTGTCAATTGTAAGACCGCTCGGTTGACTGTCAACGCTTTGTCTATATTGTTAGTCCATTTTCGCTACAAATCCAACCACGTGTCTAGCTAGGATATGGTCAATTATTACATTTGTTGAATAATACAATAAGACACAAAAACATGACTGCTGGCGAACAACCATGGTCGGTGAGCCAAAATCTTGACGTTAGGCCACAGGGCACAGATGATTGCCTGGGTTTTGTAATGGACAGAATTCAATGCACAGCAGATTGAGAAAGATACCAAGGGGGAATATTTTGGTTCCCGACGTTACGGGAACAATCTTCGGAAACTGAACAAAATGATACTATTGTATTCCGTATTTTCTGCTCCATTGACTCATCAAATAACCTCAGTCTGAGTATACGCCATCATCACTGTGACGCCGCCACCGTCTCCCACAACACAAGACAGTCGACGAGCAAAGTAGCAATTGATGCCGAGCATAATGGCAGTAGCAGCATTTGTTGGGTTATTGGAAGCGTAACTATGTTGAACAGAGGTGGCAACAGGAAAGGGATGTCAAATGTATACACAATGTAGGTGCGGTTTTTGTGTCTTTTGATAGAGAACTGCAACTAGCTTTAGCTAGCAAGCTAGTTAGCCAGAGCAGGCCGCCGTACAAGTGAGCGGTCTCAGTGGGCGCCGGGCATCAGCATTACCTCTTAAACCGTAACACTGGTGTTACGGTGCCTCTTGTTGTCTACTCGTTCGGTTTATTGAGACAATGTGACCTGCAGATTATTGTCTGAAACAACGGCGTTTACCTGGATTTATCAGGTTGCCTGGACGCGCGGGATCTTTCTCTCCGAGGATCCTGAACACCTCTCGTTGTTGATTACGTCACGCGTAGGTCTTTCTCTGAGGACGTAAAAGCATGTCACGTACCGCGACTCCACCGGCGACCGAGAATCTGTGGATCACCCGTGAAGACAAATTCTTATTAGTCGTTCCGAAAAGACATTTAAAGACCACAGCAATTGTAGTAAAATTGCAGACGAAACCTAATGACATGCCCTTCTCATAGAATGACACTTAATGTTTGACTAAATGTTAACATTAATTTTCTGTAAAAATTACAGCGGGTACTCTGTTTTGTTATTCTAGCCTTCCTTTTAAAATACAGCTATTAACTATTTTTGATTATATTAATTTATTTGACAAAACTAAAAACAGTGTCAATAGATTTCCCCTAAAATGTCCAAGATTCATTTTATTATTTGCCATGAGAATGGGACCCGAATTCATTTGGGGCAATGTTGTACAGTACAGTATTTCAACTTTCAATTCGTCCTCATAAAGCACGGGTCTGATGAGAAAGCGTGGTTTTTAGCGCCCTCCCGAGGACAACTACAAATTAAACTACAGTACAACGTAAAACATTAGGTCGTTTGCAAAACAAAATTAATCTTTAGATTCACGGATTCCTTTGTTTATTTATTCAGCAGCAAAACTTTATTGGAACAATGTGTCACATAAGGTCCGTTTTCCCATAATCCACAGCGCTTGCGGTGTCGTCACGCAGCGATTGGCCTTCCGGAAACCCGGAAGTAGTGTGAAGGTCTTTTTTTGTTGACGTTTAAAGAATAGGTAGCGGTTCACTGTTGTAAACTCGCATTCAGTGTGACAATGGGTGTGAAATTGGAATATTTCCGAGTGAGTAGAAAATATTTTACTATAACAAAATCAAATTACTTTTATCGTGCTTTAATCTTCAGGTTTAAAACCCGTGCAAATCTACTGTCATCAAATTCGAGTCTAGCTAGCAACACAAAGTACGTGTGGTAGCATTGTAACAGCGTTTCACTGGGCGATTTGTTTGTTTTGAGCAGATGATGCTTTACCTGTCCTTTCCCGTGGCAATGTTCTGGATCTCAAATCAAGCAGAGTACTTTGAAGAGTACGTTATAAAGAGGAAGGTTAGTAGTATTGCTAATATTTATAACTGTATGTTTCAGTTCTCTGTGTGAGACTTTATTGTCTTCTTGTTTGACAAATTTCCTTTTTGTACTGTGATTTCGCATTCGATTAACACTACCTAGAGGGAGATCTTTCCCCAAGATGAAGAAGCCCGTGTAAGTAGCACCGACTTAATTTGTTTTATTTTTCCTAAAGGCTTCAAAAATATAAAAACATAACCACGGGGTTTAATTGTCAACCAAAATGGTGTTACATTAGATGTTTTCTGAATTTTATTCCCCGTTATTGTATTTAGAGTAATTTGTCCCCTCTTTTAATAACTGCATGTTCAATAAAGTTGACCTACACATTCATTATGTTTTACAACTATTACTGTGGTGAACATAATATGATGATAATGACTGTAATTTATTTTTAGAGAAAAGAGATGGAAGACTTTAAAGTGCGAATGCGTGTTCGTATGGAGCAGCAGCGATTAAAGCGGATTTCTGCAGAGTCCAATGAATGAGGTTTTTTTTACATGAAGAAATGGGTTTCTCATCACCATCATATGACGAATATCAGCAATGACTTTTGTGCAGATGGAAACTGGTCATACTTGAGTAGCAGCACATTGCAAATCATTAATTATGACCAACATATTCAATGTTGTGTTCAATTTACATGTGGGACTTTTTCACATGAAGCCTTTAAAGAAGATTTATTCAGTGTGGATGCCTGGTCATAATTGTTGCTGTTATTACAATGTGTTGAAATGTGTGGTGTGTATTTTGTTGTATTGAATGTTATGCATTATTTTGTTAGGTGCAACGATAATAAAGCTACAAAATGATTGATATTTTCATTGTTGTCATTTGTTGAGTTTGTTTCACATATTTTAACAGAAACCTTAATTCACTCACCGGAATTGGTTGTTTCTCTATGAAGATGCTTTCATGTGCTAACATACTACTGGCTACATCTCAGTAACTGTTGCTGTGAATGTAAAACAGTTATGCCTTGACTGGAGAACAGCAAAGCAACAGTTACCTATATTAATAAAAATGTTTCTGAAGAGACACGTCTGCTGTCAGGTAAGAGTAGCAGTTTGTAAATTGTTTTAATTTTGCATATAAAACAGAAGGTCACACTGCCTCTTCTTAAACCGGGTTTACCATTTTACTACATTTTTGAACAAACTGATGAACATCCCATATGACTTTACCAATACTATAAATATGTGGAAAGAATCGTTGCTAGTTCAATGTGGCTTACCTTATGGGAAGGCAGATTGTGTGTCATTTTTTTGTAGCTGTACTGTTTTCTTCATGTGTTTAACTCCTCAAGTGTTGACATGAATAAACTCCTTTTCAACAACCAAGAAATGAGCGTCCTTGGTCTTTTAGTGTCTTCTCACACAGCAGTTTAGTTGCGATGAAACATTGAACTGGCCTGAATTAGAATGAAAACCCACTGCTTTCTGAGGGATTGACCTGGAGGATCGCACTCGATTCTGACGTAGTAAACCATACAATTACCAGCAGGCAACCTCCGTTTGCGTCGTCCCGCTACTTCCTACTTCCGTTTTCATTTCCTGTTAGCGATTTTCCTTTCAAAATAAAAGCATCGTGATCTTTCTAACGCTAATAAAATAATAACAATCAACCTGGCCTTTTAACAGGTTTTAACACATTTCAACAAACTCAGGGCAGAATTTCTGCCTATTCTTGGCTGCCATTACATTTTCGGATTGGATAATATAATTAGTTTTATTAATTACTTTGCATTTAAATATAAAACATTCTCTGATCGGACTTGTTGCTGGCTGCTGTGACTGTTTGATAAAGCCTAGGAATTAAGCATATTTATATTTAAGAAAACTATTGGAATTGAATGACCTGAACGATATTTTCTAAGTGTTTTGGAGAACTTGTGAAAATCCGCGGACATGTTCCTGTGTCACACACAGGGGGGAGATGTGATCCTGTCAAAGGCTTCGTACCGGAGCCACACAGGCTTTGACAACAAGGAAGTGGCTCCAGCGCCAGTAGACTGTCAAGATGGCACCGAGTGGCCTCAAAGCAATAGTTTGTGAAAGTGAGTAAAATATTCTCTTTAATGTCGTCTGCTTTCACAGATTACCGTAATATAAGGAAATCGGTAATAAGAAACTACATCTGGAACTTTATAATTTGACGATCAAAAGCAGAAACTGGGGGACACTTTAGCCGACCGAAGGTTTCTTCCTGTTCCATTCCAAAGAAATGCTCGTTGTGTGTCGATGGAGATACAGTAATAGTATAGGCAATCAAAACGTGTGCTGTACCGTTTCGTATGCTGGCAGTCGCATTTACTGTTCTTATTTCGTCATATAAAAGAAGAAAAAGGTGCCGCTTTATTAATAAAAATGAGGCAGTCCGGTTTGCAAGCTACATGAGCTAGCTAACTTAAAAGGAAGTCCGGTAAGTTGTGTTTAACCATTTAGCACCGATCACCTGGAACGTGTCTGGTTAGTCTTTAAAACATGCGTCCTCTAATCCTATCGTCATTTAAAAACTCATTTTATAATCTATACAGTGTGAATTCACAAGTCACTAACTTTACCAAGCAAAAGTTTCATCTGATGGTGTTATTTGTTTAACTTCTCTAGTTTATTATTATAGCATTTTACATTGAAATGAAGTTGCTCAAGTTCAATTTGTTTTTTTTGTTTTTTTTAATTAACTATGCGACTATTAGTGATGCCAGTGTGATTCAGAACTATCATGGGACTCTTGCTTTTAGATGTAATAACATAATGGTGACCCTGAGCTGTCAAGTTTGAAGTTTGCATTCTCTGCTGCCTAGATGGCAATAAACTCTGAGCAGTGATAGAGAATAAACGACAATAAGACCCAATGCACAGGCAGGACAGGCTTATATCTGGGTAAGTTAAAAAAAAAAGTTTAATGCATGGTAGTAAGATTACCAAAATTACTTTGTGGATGATTCTTCACTTAATATGACGAATCACAATTACCAGTCTTTTTCCCCCCACTTCTCTGTATGAAATGAGTAAGAACACAAGGCATTCATCAGTAATGAAATTTCCACATGGTTGATCGTTTATCAGAAAACCCCCCAGACATGATTAGGATTTACATTAGTCTCAAGTCATCCTGACAGCTTTATGTTATTGTGGGAAGGTAAAGGTTAGATGATAGTTCTTCACTTCTACATATATATATATATATATATATATATATATATATATATATATATATATATATATATATATATATATATATATATAAAATCTGAAATATTCCGTTACGCCATAAACAGCATGGAATTCCAGAAGTAACACCATAATGATCATGATGGTTTATCACAAGGTGATAATAAACTTGTTCCAGGCCTGTTACCATGTTATTATAATGTCAGTTAGCAAGTGGATTGACGTAGTACTAAGATGTATAGCAATCAGTATCTTGTCACTACCATATTTTTTTGTGTGGATAGAATAATGAGTCTGTCTTGTTTTTTGTTTTTGTTTTTTCCCACACACCCTTCTTCTTTCGGTACTTTATTAAAGGAAGGAAACTGTGTAGCAAAGGTCATAAGCCGCCCAGATCCTCTTGAGTGGATAGATGACTGCATAAAATGGACCCATACTGATTACAATTGCATTGTAGAGACAATTAGGGTGCTGGTTTTTATCCATGAAAAATTTTGGAAAAGTGGGCCACTCCATTGTGAAGTACAGCAGGAAAACATTTCACGTTTAGTACAACATCTCAGGCGGAATAACTACGCTTCTATTATCACACACAGTCGTCTGCAGTTTAAAACAAGGAAGTTGCATGAGTTCCTTGTCCCTGGTTTTGAGGTGGAACGCACAACTGACAGTGAATGTTTTGTTGGTGTATACATTAGATACCACAACATCCATCCAACCATCCATCCATTCCAACTTCTTCCGCTAATCTGTAGTCGGGTTGCGGGGGCAGCAGCTTCGACAAGGAGCCCCAAACTTCCCTATCCCTGGCAACATCCACCAGCTGGACGTGCCAGGAGGCATCCGCACCAGATGCCCAAACAGTTTCAGGAAAATCCCTTCAGTTACAGAGTTACAGAGCGTCACTTTTGTTCCATATAGCATCTTTTACATTAGCTGTAAAAACAGGGATTGTGTGTTTGTCCATTTGATGTTGACGACTTGTTGGAAGGGAATGTACTTCCTCTGTAGATATAAGATGGTGTCCTAAAGTAACTAAAATCGATGATTGAGTTTCTTAGTTGTACAGTAATATACTGTAACTGTAATAAATCATTTTCTGCATTCCATTTTACCTGTATTATATCCGGTTTCTGTTCAAAATTCCTTATAAATCCTAAACACTATGACTATGAGTTCAACACATCAGAAGTCATTGGTAGCTCAGTCAGTTTTTTATCTTTTTGTTTTACTCAACAGAAATACTTAATGGGGTCATCAGGAGTGTGAAGAAGGATGGAGAATGGAAGGTAAGGGTAATATTTTAAATGGCCATTAAGCTTCATCGTCATTCACACAGAATTCTGAACTCTTGTTCATCTTGTGTTTTTCAGGTTCTCATTGTGGATCACATGAGCATGCGAATTTTGTCCTCTTGCTGCAAGATGTCTGATATTTTGGCAGAAGGGGTAACCAGTAAGTTGAGGATACTGTAATTTAACGATCAGACTACAAAAGCAACTAGAAAATATCAGGATACTTTTATAGGTGTTGCGTGAATTTATAAGTTATAATTATTTCTGTTATTTTTCTTAGCCTGTAGAAAATCCTCTCCACTGCTGTAGAACAATGGAACTATGAGATTAGCAAGATAACACTGCCTGACCAAAGAAAAAGTCGGCACCAAAAAAAGTCACTCTCATATTTTACGCTGTGTATTTCCTGTGAAATTGATTTGATTAGCTACTGCAATATCACAAGATTTATTTCCATCCAGCGATGCATTATTTTTTCATCAAGATCTTGCATTGATGATGGTGGGATTTGACAGCTGGGCAAAACCATCTCCAGCACATCCTGAAGATTCTCAATGGGGTTAATGTCTGAACTCTGTGTTAGACAATCCATGTGTGAGAGTAATGTCTCATGCTCCCCGAAATGCCCGGTCAGGTCAGGTCTAGGTTCAACAACAGTATGTGTTCAAAGAATGAGGTCAGCTGACTACCTGAATATACTGAATGACCAGGTTATTCCATCAATGAATTTTTTTCTTTCCCGATGGCACAGGCTTTTTTTGAAGGGGCCAGGCAGTGTATTTGAGAATGCACTGGACCTCTTATAATGATTAGTAGCATTAAATGTACGCATTTTCTAAATTTATAAATTTTTGTAGGCTGGATGTGGGTTTCTGGCCGTATCAGTACAATACAGACAAATGCTTGTAATCAATGAATATTGCCCACTATACTAAGGGGCATAAATGCTCAATTACTGATATTAAGTCCATAAAAAGCTATAACAATCATACATGTCAACAACAAAAAGTAATTAAACATGAATGTTATTACAGGACTGTTTGAAATTGACATCAACGATTGATATGTCTATAATTTATTGTAGAATTCACTCATTTTGATGTGGATGTTTGCTGTATTTCACTTTACAGGATGATGATTTATTTGTTGATATTTTGATGTTGATGTTTTATCACTTTAAGTGCTTTAGCATCTCCTAAATATCTTCCATTTTCAGTCGTGGAGGACATTAATAAACGAAGGGAGCCCATCTCTAGTTTGGAGGCCATTTATTTGATTTCACCTGTGGAGAAGGTCAGTTGTTGTCTTGTCTCCAGTGTTCTCCCATAATGTTAACTTTTGTCCTATGTTCTTATACTTTTAAACAAAATTTTGCTTTTCGTTACAGTCGGTTCATGCTCTCATTAATGACTTCAAATATGCAGCCTTTACGTACAAAGCAGCTCATATCTTTTTCACTGACAGTAAGTATGCTTGTGTGCAGAACATTCTGTTCACATTTTTGTTGTTAACTTCATATTAAAATGCTACAAAAGATGAAGTGTTTCAACCTTTAGAAACTTATTCCACAGTTACTTTCAAATGTACGATGCAAAAAATGTATTTTAAAAATAAGAAATAACACAAAATATCATAATTTCTAATAATTTTATTTTTGTTTCCATAGCTTGTCCAGATGGGCTCTTTGCTGAAATTGGGAGATCCAGAGTTGCCAAAGTTGCCAAGACTTTAAAAGAGATTAATGTTGCCTTCCTGCCATATGAGTCTCAGGTAATGGGTTTTCCCTTTTTCACTCAAATTACAATTACACATTATTGTTTTTTATGGGATATGATTACCAAGTTCTCTGAAGCCAGTCACTCCACTACTTGCAGCAGTTAATCAATAACAGTGTACGGTGGGTTTGTCTGACATTTATGAAAGTTTAGAGTGAAGCAAAATGGTAAAATTGCAGTCAATACAATTAAAACAAGCTGAAAGACATTGGTATGATCTTGATAGCCAAAGTTGGTCATACCTTTCTGAGTTCATTCCTGTGAGTGATACCTTTCATATTACACACAGTGTTTGTACCCGGTGGTTGGTTTGCCTGTTTGTTCATTGGAAGAGACAGAAAATACAGAAAGAGGCATGTTCCATGAAATAAATCTTTGGATTAATGGACACAAGTTCTCATTTATCCAGGTCATGGTTATCCAAAGTTGTTTAAATCCATCCACTGCACTTTAAGAAACAGTGGAGAAGAAGCTTCTTCAATTGGATTGATTTAAACATCTTTGGATATCCTGCTATTCTGTTTTCCTTAAGATTTTGTGAAGGAGGGCTCAGGTGAGTTAAATAGATGTGAAGAATTTTAAGTCATTTGTAGTTTTCCATTGGTCTTGTACTCATAATGTGACAAGCATTGAATCTCTGTCTCCCCTGCAGGTGTTCTCCCTGGATGACCCAACATCCTTATATTCCTTCTATAGTTCCAAGCCAAATGAAAACAAAGGCAAAATGATGGAAATTCTGGCAGAGCAGATTGCGACTCTGTGTGATACACTGAAGGAATATCCTGCAATTCGTTACCGCAAGTACGGATACGTTGCATTAAATTAAAACAAAACATTAGATTGCCATTGATTTGGCTGGTAACAGCTGTGCATGTTATGTTCTCCAAGGGGACCAGAGGAGAATGCTCGACTGGCTGAAGAGGTCTACCAGCACCTTAATGCTCACAAAGCTGACAACCCAAGCATGGGAGAGGTAAGAGACTACCTACAGCCACACCAATTTTTACGTGCGTTATTATAATGTATCAATATAGTTCTGCAATGTCAAACATTGAATGAATTCTCATACTGCTTATTTATGCTAAACCAACTTTTCAATGTAAGAGAATTCTCTTCCTTAGGGATTCTGCAACTCTTCACCTTCACTGTTCGTAGATATTTTCATAGTTTCTGGCTTTTATTTCCTGCCGGTTCAATTTCTCACACTTTGCTGGACATTTCCTTTCTGCTGTTTTTCTCTTCTTTCTCAGCTGAACCCCTTTCTTCAGAGATTCACAGGCATGTATTTCTGTTCCCTTCCTCCCATCACATACCTGAAATGCTTTACTATGCTGTACTATCAAATCATTCTGTGTACCTTTACTGTACTTAACACTTCAAGTTCACTGATGTGCTTCCTCCTTCTTGCATTGGAGGTGACAATGAAGTCATACAGATAACAGCTGAAAATATTTTCCGCATGACAGATCCACAAAAACACAATAAGGGCCTTTCTTCTATGTTGTTTTGTAATCGATCATAATCTTTTACTGTGTATCTATTAAAATCAATCAGAATTTCCATCATCAGTTACTGGTGTCTCTTATGTCTTTAGGGTGCCGATAAGGCACGGTCCCAGCTACTGATTGTTGATCGTGGGTTTGATCCCATCTCTCCTATTCTACACGAGTTGACCTTGCAGGCAATGGCCTATGACTTGCTAGATATAAAACAAGACATCTATAGGTAAGTGATCATCTTGTTAATTTTCTGCTTTGCGAAGGCAGTGTGCTGTCCTGGACATTCAGTCTACTTATTCATGATGATGTACAGTGTGAACTTTTTTTTTTTTCTTAAGTTATCAAACAACTGGAATTGGGAATGCAAAAGAAAGAGAAGTGTTACTTGATGAAGACGACGAGCTCTGGGTTCACCTCAGACACATGCACATTGCAGATGTCACCAAGTAAGTCCGTCACAAGTAGACAAGTCAGCTGTTACATCTCTATATCTGTCCAATGTGATGTTTCACAAATATTAGTTGAGAAGATTTATGGTTGCCAATTTTCTTTGTAAGCTAGTAATTAATGTTAGTGCAATGAATATACAGTATGTTTTGTCTGTAAGGTGTTTCGAAAAAAAAATTCAATCTGGATTACATTTTTTTTCTCCGTAATATTATAATTCATTAAACCAAGGAATCAACTTTTTTTTTAAATTAAAACTTTGTTGTAGGAAAGTGACAGAGCTTCTTCGCTCCTTTTGTGAGAGCAAGCGGATGTGCACTGACAATGTGAGTGTTCATGAACTTTTTTTGTATGTATTTACAGACGTCCATGATAAAACATTAAGATTTTTTTTATTGTCAAAATTTTGCTTTAACTATTTTGCTTTCAGGCCAATCTAAAAGATCTATCCCAGATGTTAAAGAAGATGCCACAGTATCAGAAAGAGCTGAGCATGGTGAGTGGGACATAGAGAAGCCAACTTTTTTTTTTAACCATGTAGTATCATCAAATAATGATTAGTGTCACAATGTTGATTACGACCCAAGACTTGCAGAGGAAATGCTCTCAGTGGGGGTTTTTTTTTTGTCATGTCAAAATTGTCAGTTATGGCTGCAGCTTAGAAAAACATTTTGTATTTCATGATAATTTTGTTACCACTACAAATGAATTAAATTTTTTTCTTTCATTCACAGTACTCTACTCACTTGCACCTAGCTGAAGCTTGTATGAAGAAATTCAAGGCCTCTCTTGATAAACTTTGTGAAGTAGAACAGGTTAGTATTTTTTCAATTCAGAAACTTTTTTTTTTACAGTATTGCCTTAGAGACATTACTTATTGGAGTCTGTCTGCACGTAGGTTGTTGGCTAAACTAACAATAGTACAGGTTTTTTTTTTATATCACAGCAGATCAACTATAATCTCCCATCGTGTTCAGTCATCAGACACATACATTAAGCACCTTATAGAAAATGTTTGGCATGGATTTATTCTGTCCAACCCATACCACACAGTAATTGACCTCGACTTCATGGTATTTTTATTTATAGCTCCTCTGGAATATGTAACTTCCACGATCTGGTTATATTTAATGGAGAATTGTAATCGTAATATTGCATAAGAAGCTTGGGAAATGCGGAAACAGCTGTTATGTCACAACTAGTGGAGGGCTTTGAATCACATTCATGTAATGCAGTGTAGAAATCCTTCCATCAACATGAGCCTGTGATAAACAGTCCAGAACTGTTCCAAGCTTCGATGTTTTGTTTTATGTGCCAGACATGCTTTGTCTCAGTGGCAGGAGCATTCTGCTACTGTTGGACTTGTATCCAATGAGGTGTAATCACACAGCAAATTCTAAGTGGTACATTGTTGTGGTATTACGACATGCAAGTGTTAATGGCTTTTTATATGAGTGAATCACTCAACTGCACTAATGGCTAATGGCTCGACAGCATGTCCGAAAGCTGCCATTTTAATCCAATGGGCATGTCTTGGCTGTAAGATGAACAGTGTTGTCCAAACGGCAATAGCTCTCTGTCAGCTGCCATTTGTTTAAGTGCTCTACATTGTTTGGTTTGGCCAATATAAATATATCTGTGTAATGTAATAAATAAAATGCACTGTATTTTTATGAGCTATCCTCGCCACTCTAGTTTCACTTGTCCATGAATAGTTTTTGTTGATTGGCTAAAGCAAGGCTTAGTTCAACATCATCATAGGTCTGGGCCAGAGATTTTTAGGAGGTCACATAGTGCCCAGGAAATCCCAAAGCTACATGTAAGTATAAAACCCTAAATCATTATATTTTTTTACATGCCAAATCAGGATTTCCAAATTTAACTCCAGTCTAGGACACATTTCTTCATTTCAAGTTTATTTTCTTCTCTTCAACTACAGGATGCATTTACTGTAGATTTTTTCAGAACATTTTTTATGACATACATATAATGACACAATTTGTTTCAAATTAGTTTACCCCTCTGATATTTGGAAAAAATATGTAATTTATTTCAAATTAGTTTGTCCAAATGTCAGAGGGGAAGTGCTCTTTAAATATGGTCATGGTGTAGTTGCATTAATAGAAATGTAGTAAGGCTGAAAGTTATTCCTGAGGATGTCAGCTGCTAAACCAGCTGTCATAAGAGTCTGCTCTCAGATGACTTGTAGTTGTTAATGTTAATCTTTAACCATGGATGCGTTTTGTAGGACCTGGTAATGGGAGAAAATGCAGAGGGGGAGCCTCTCAAAGATGCGATGAAGAGCATTGTTCCTGTCCTCCTCAACACCGAAATTGCAGCTTATGACAAAATCCGCATCATACTGCTTTATATATTCCACAAGAAAAAAGGTGTGCAGTGCTCTGTTTTGTTGAATCCAATTTTAACACCCACGTGCCTTTTTGTGCACAGAAATAGACCACAATGTACATCAGTTAAATATTATGACCAGAACTTAATACTTAGTATTACTGTTGTTCTCATTATTTTTTTGTATTTTTGTCTTGTCCATTTAGGCATTGGGGAAGAGAACCTTGCTAAGCTCATTCAGCATGCAAACATACAGGCTGACAGCAGCATCATCAGCAACTTGCAGAACCTGGGCTGTAATATTATAGCTGGGGTAAATTCCTTAATTTCAGTTTGATTGTAGGCTCAGCATTACTGTATTAAGAATAGTCCTTCAGTATTTGTTACATATGGCGTGATTTTTAGGGCCGTAATGCTGGGAAAACACTGCCAGAGAGGAAGGAGCGCACAGAGAGTACATATCAGCTCTCCAGATGGACACCCATCCTCAAAGACATTATGGAGGTATAAGGCTAACACTACATTTCTGATGTGTCTGGTCCATTTGCTCAGTGTTGCTTTTACCATTTTGCATTTAATTTTATTGGCTTTCCTGTGTCTTAGAACGTTATTGAGGACAAACTGGATAGAAAACAATGGCCATTCATCTCTGATCCTGCTCCCATCAACACAACTCAGACTGCCGTTAGGTGGGTGCTGAAAACAGAAAATAACAAGGCAGTCAGAGACATCCCGCGACATCCCTGAATTCAACATTTAACCTGACCTACATATTTTGTGCCTCTGGCTTCCTGAAAATGTTTGTTTCTGTTTTGTGATTATATATACAGTGCGCCCTCGCGCATTCGCGCAATAAAACTCACGACTCCACCTTATCGTGGATTTTTGGTAGGCAGTCACGTGATACCGTACGCACATTCTATTGGCTGACGGCATCTGGAAGTGCGCTCCATTCCGTCAGTCTCGGACTTTCGTGAGAAACAAAAGTGCTTTAAACAGTCTATCAGAGTATGGGAAAAGGTAATACAGATAGAGGGTGGTTTAATATCAGTATGGGGAGGGTTCATAAACGTTTAAGATAAATAGATCGCAATCTCGATCGCGGATTCCTTAATCGCGTGTGGATCCTGGAACTTATTAAACGCAAAGAATCACTGTGCACTGTATACAGTGCTTAGCTTGTTTGCGCAAATGCGCTGACACTGCAAGAAACTTAAAGGAGCTGTTCTGAAAACACAAATGAACATGAGGTCAGATCCAGAGGAAAAAAGGTTCTAAAAGGAGAGAGTTGGGCAACACAGACATACACAATACCACGGTTATGTCATCCCTCCTTTAAGTTAGAATCTGGGTTGCTCCAAAGAGATGGATGCGGCTAAATTATGGCACAGTGCCTTAATAATCAATACAATGAATGGGAAACAAGTGTTCATTAAAAAGCCTTGTGAACGTGTTTTCTCAAAAGTGAAGTTGATCAAAACCAAACCATGAAACAGGCTCTTCATTTAACACTTTAAATTGAGTTGTGTGTACTTCAGAGTGTGTGAAAATAGCTAGTAGATGCTCAAAATTCAAGTAAATTCAACCAATCTTTACCAGAAAATGTCCGCTACAACCACCACTGGACCATGTACTTCAGTTGCTGAAATGCATGCAAAGATCAGATGTTGACCCTGAGTTGGAATTTGACAATTACTTTAGTTGTCATTTTGAGATTTAAGGGTGACGGTGAATAAAACAGTTGTTTCATTCAATTCATTCATTAAGTTATTTCGTTAGTTATTGTAGTTCCATACAAATACAATTTTTTTTAAAAACGCACAGCCTAGTGTGTGAATATTCATGTACAGTAGTGAACTATGTAGTTTAGTAGTTTTGAGTCAAAATGCAATAAATTTAAAGACCATACTACTTCATTTCCCATCTGACAACACTGGTGCTGGCAGTCTTTAGTGTCATCAGTTTGTCAATCTGGCCCATTCTTATTGAGGGAGTATACTCACATTCAGAATTTGTTTGACTGAAGGATGAATTTATTAGAATAAGGTGGTCACCGGTGACTTCACAAACATGTTTGATATGTTAGCCAAATTTTCAGAAAAAATCATGAATGTGTTTTGATTTATGCTACATATAATAAATGATTACATATGGTAGTAAAGTAATAACTACATTCACCTACATTATAGCAAAATTCATAATTGGGAATTTTTTTGTCACGCTTTGTTGTGGTTTGTAAAATTAAAGAAATATTAACTAGACCTGCAGACAGATTAATGTTGTCTTTCCTATGGTTTTTGAATACCCTGTAATCCCCCAGGGAATTCCTTTCATGAAGCTTTCACAAACCACTTTCATGTGCCTGGGTTCTTTCATAATCTGTATCATTTTAGTAAAGTGCAGAATTAAAACTGAGTGGTCATTAATGTTAACTGCAGATTATGGGATGGCTATATATAAACCCAGACATAGCCATTTGAAAAGAGGTTAATTTGACCTCCTTCAAAAAATTTTGAAACCTGATTAGTGGACGTAGTGAACAAAGCCTTGCATTTTGTTCAAATATGCTTGATGATTTTCATTTGAATACTGGGACAGCATGAAACACTACATTCTATTTAAGGCCTTTGCTATTTTTACGAATAGATATGATTGTTGTTGGATCAATATGTTTGTGATAGTGACTTACAAATAGACATTTTCTTTTAGTTAACTGCTGCTAGCTCAGATATTGTTTTGTTTTGTTTGTTTTTCACAGCAGTGCTCGTTTTGGACACTGGCACAAAAACAAAACTCCAGCAGAGTATCGCTCTGGCCCTCGGCTTATTATATTTGTGATTGGTGGAGTTTCACAGTCTGAGATGCGCTCTGCCTATGAAGTCACCCGAGCAACTGAAGGGAAATGGGAGGTGCTGATTGGTAAGCATGAGGCATGTGTTTTGTCCCAGGAAGGCAACTGTCCAATGGTTTTGATAAATTTTATGGTAAACATTCCTCTTCCTCAATAGGGTCATCTCATATTCTGACGCCAACCACCTTCCTGAATGACCTAAAGAGTCTGGACCAAGTTCCTAATCCTGATTGTTAAATAACTGAGAAGTAGTAAGGGTTTAGTCTCTCATTTTAGATGATTGATTGTTGGTCTTCTATGACATCTGAAGTGAACTGTGAAGTTGAATTTTAGATGCAGCCATGGAAGGATACGTTTATTATTATTTTATTTTTGAATGTTATTTTGAGTGTTTGTTGTTAATCAAGCTGTGTACACTGCTGTAATTGAAATTGTATTAAAATATTTAACATAAAAAATATAGAAGACATTTTGATTGTTTATGTATTTTATTTCCCAGATTTTGTACTCTTGAAAAAAAGATAATTCCCACAAACCCTGATCAAAAATATTATTCATGTCTAATATAGATGTATCTAAGTCAACTACTGTATGTGTCATAAATTCTGTGACAAAGTTTGGGAAACTTATTTATCTTCTTCTACTGTATTTCTTTCCTTATCTGGGAAATTTAGGCTCATAGAAATGTCTCAACTGTTGTTTTATTAAATCCTGCACTTTTACCATGTACAATAATATGTGATTGAGAGCAAATGTGGTGGGTGTTTATTTCTTTCATGCATAAAAATGAGTAATAAAATAAATACAATATGCACTTAGAATTGTGTCTTGTGCTTAATATTCCTGGGGACTTTTGTGTTTATGATGGAGAATTAAAAAAAGGATCCACTGGACTTGCTTAAATTTGTTTTAAGGGGATTCACCTCTCATCCAAGAGGCTCTTTCAGTGCAGTGAGGAATGCAGTGACTTTTACATTAAGGACACCAAACAACCGCTCCACAAGCATATGACTCAACACAGGAGTCAACTCCTCAGGACTAGACGTAGCAGTCCACCTGTGCCTGAATGACACAGGGCCCTCCTTTGAGGACAGTAATGTTCACATTTCATCAGGGAAGAGTGACTTGAGAGAGAAGTTAAAGAAGCTATCTTTGTCAAATTGGAGAAACCTCAGAACAGAGAAGAAGGATTGAGACACCATCCATCAGCAATCTACAATGCAGTATTGACCTCCATCCCTAGAAACCACAATGAACATTCACACCTGGGTGCATCTCAACACAAGAGCTTACATGAAGGTGGGCAGGAAAATGACTCCCTTATGAATGGTAATGACTCCTAATAAGACTAATTTTCATGGTGGGTTTGGTTGTTTTATTGTTTTTCTGGACCAACAGGAGTTTAAGTGTCTGGACTCTACCAGTCAGTCAGAACTGAAGAAGCCTCTCAGACGAGAGGAGAAACGTCTTCAACCAACCTAAAGCAAGTCCAGTTGATTCTGTTTTCATCTTCTTGACTGAATCTAGTCCTTACTTTTATAAACCCATGGAACATTTGACCCAACAATGGTCACTATTGTGGGCTACAGTTGATTTATTGATTTATTGTATATTATTATTGACACATTTAATTAATGTAATCTAAGAGAGTTAGAACCGTTTCACCAGAATCCTGGATTGTCTGTGCTCCTCATCATCTTGTCTCTTCAGCACCGACTCCATATGGTAGCAACAAAAAAGCTAACGGCAATCCCAGGCAGAAAAATAACTTTAGTCTTAATTGCTATGAGGACTGGAACAACAGCAGCGGAGCCATCACAAACTATGGAGTAATAAAATACCACAGACAGTATAACCTGTTTGATCTGGAGATTATACATCAGTTCATTAATAATGGAATGACAAGGTGACACAGAAAATTATTTGTCAAAATAATTTATAAACTGGTCAAGACAGTTTATAGAAAATGTCTGCTTGACTTGTTATAATCTTGAGGAGGGTGTATGTATGCCTCCTGTTAGTTTTTTTTTTTGATGGGGTTAAACATTTACAGTAATTTACAGTAATTTACAGACCTCTCTCACCTATAGAGATCAATAGAGTTTGTTCTATCACACACAACTGTGACAGGTAAATGATAATATTAAGTGCATCAAAAATTAGTTGAAATGTCTTTTAATCAGCCAGAGGCCAGTCGCCACAGTCATTTTATTTTATTGAATCAAAAACATTGAATGAGGCAGCCTCTGGGTCTTTGTGGATGTTGTTGGCTGATATCATACTAGACTTTATAGAACTACAGTCATTTTACCTTTTTAGTAGAAATGCTGCAGTAACATTCTTTAAACACAGAATTGATAATTCCGAAGTTGCAGACGAAGCTGCTGCCAGTTTGTCAAGAGTAGATTTCCTTTCAGATGTTTCACGTTCTGTGGATCAGTAATAATCAGTAAAGTGGGATTAGACCAAACTTGGTATCAGAACCCATTTCAAACTTTTGTGTGTCAAATTTTGAATGGACCCCCTTTTGATATGAAAACAAACCTGAGGGAGTGATGATTTTGTTCAGACTGAAAATGTCAGTCCAGCAATTCGATAGGTCTAATGTCTGCGTAGGTGCAAGCTAATAATAGGTCATAAAATCGCTGCACCTGACACATCACAAGCATACAAATGTCGGTTGGACACTGTCACGGAAGATACACCAAGAAGTAAACTAAACTCTAAACACCTCTTTTTAATTCCTATCTTCAGGAATTCATGAGTCGTCAACAACAAGCATCAGATTTTCCATTGTAGTAAATCAAAGTTTCACAGGTACAAAACAATTTGAATGAATCTGAATTTATCTCAGCTACGTACTGTATTAATAGCAGTGCTGTGAAGTACTGGGATCCAGTACATATACAGCACATATATATGTATAGAGATTATCATCGGTGTCTGGTTTGACTGTCTGCCACGTGGCCACTTCTGGAGACTTTTGTAGGTATTGGCCCACTGTTATTTTTTCAAAACGTTGTTACTAAAACAATAATCCTATCTCATGTTGAAAAAAGTGAAAAACTGATCAAGAATTTGCAACCAAATCCAGACCCAACTTAAAAACGTATGAGTTACCCATGAACGCCTTGTCATTTTGCTATACTCACTGTTGCTATACTCACCAGTATGTATTTCCAGGTTGGGCATTGCCATGGTGGAAGGGTTGGGGGGGGCAGCATGACAATCAATCTAAATCAGTCCAATGATCAATTTGTAATTAGTTTTAAAACGCAGATTGACATTTCGATCAACACCTAGTGGGGTGTGGGTTTCTGACAATAAACAATCATTTTCTCAGACGATGCACTGCCTCCCCATCCTATCCGCCATTTTCACGGATCTTTATTCCTCCTCCTGTCTGGTTGCCATGACGATGACGTAACATTTCACCACCGATTCAGTCCAATGGATGCTCCAAGGGGCGGTGCGAGAAATGTAGAACAATCGACCACCGGAGCCATCGTTTTTGTGAAGCTCTGCCATTTACTTGAACAGGTTCTCCTCAAGAAAATCCTCCATCCTCATCGTCCAAAATGCGTGAGATTGTCCATCTTCAGGCCGGACAGTGTGGAAATCAGATCGGAGCGAAGGCATGATTCTGATTTATTTCTCTCTCTTTTGTTTTTTTTGTTTTTTTTTAGGTTCTGGTGAGAGAGTTTTTTTTTTTACGCGCCAAGAAGAGCCGCTTAATCCAAACAGACATGAATTGTTAAGGAGGAACCCTGTCCGCCCTTTTGTTGAGTTCTCTGTGGAATGAATCAACATTAACATCAGAATCTTTTAGTTAATAGTCGATCGAGTGTCTGATTTATTTGGGTGTCAGGGTTGTAACGGAATCAGTCATGTCGGACTAACAGACGCCATTGAGGCAGCCCCCCCCCCATGACCTACATCAGCATCACATAGTCAAGATGGGAAAATGTGCAAAAAGCTTTAGGTTTTGTGCTCTTGTAGCATGGAAAACAATCACTAATATGGTTATTAGAATATTATATAATATAAACTCCTCTTTTTGAGTCCATGAAGGCTATTTTAAATTGTTTGGATTCTAAGTACTGTCATTTTTCAGTATGTTAAATGAAATGTATTTTTGTGTATAGTGCTAGGTTAACACCGCCCCCCCCCCCCCCAATCTTCTGTTTCCTTGCCTTTTTTTTCCTCAGTTCTGGGAGGTGATCAGCGATGAGCATGGCATCGACCCCACCGGTACCTACCATGGAGACAGTGATCTTCAGCTAGACAGGATCAGCGTTTATTATAATGAGGCCACAGGTAAGCTACGTATTCTGTTATGCACAGCAGAGCACATCTCAGGTTACCTTTAAAAAAGCCTTTGAATACAGATCAATGCTTTATATAAGACGTTTCATGATCGACAATATAACAAGTGTTAGCTTGCTGATTTTCCTTGATATGTTTATATATCATGTTTAGTCACATGCCTCCTCCCTGTCCAACTAACTTATTGTTTGCA
This sequence comes from Antennarius striatus, assembly GCF_040054535.1. Classification (NCBI taxonomy): domain Eukaryota; kingdom Metazoa; phylum Chordata; class Actinopteri; order Lophiiformes; family Antennariidae; genus Antennarius; species Antennarius striatus. The sequence goes on from NC_090791.1 coordinate 15,224,187, forward strand.
TGCAAAGGAGCAGGAGGGCAAACACAGACCTCCATATTGCCCTCCCCTCTGGTGCTGAGGACATCTAGGACAGAACATTTAGGTCTGAAGCAGCGGCAGTCTATCAGCCAGACCCAGAGCTTCAACACTGGGCTCACATCAGTTCTGTTCACCGCTGATTGAAACTGAAACGAGACGCAGGAGGTTTTCTGTGATGACACACATCCAGAGTAGTTGGTTTAAGTCAGAACTAATCAAATTTGTTAGAATCTGACGAGGGTGTAATTCTTCATGATTTATCTTCCCTTCACCACGCTGATAAAATAACTATTTGTGTTGTTTAAGCAAGTCCATCATTTGAGCACATTTAGGGAGTGTAAAATAATTTATAAAATGATAATTCACAATGATTGAAGCTAACAGTTTGAAGAAGTCATGATTTTAGTTAAAAGACTGCTCAACCAGTCCTTCTCAAAGAGTTTGAATCATTTCTTGTGATTCCAGGTGGCAAGTATGTACCCAGAGCCATCCTGGTGGATCTGGAACCTGGAACGATGGATTCTGTCAGGTCCGGACCCTTTGGGCAGATCTTCAGACCCGATAACTTTGTATTTGGTGAGCTGTTTGAATCAAGTGAAGATGCCTGTACCAGTAACTGCATGTGAATTCTTCTTTGTAAGAATAGCTCACCTGTTTTCGTAATGAATGACCTAATACTCTTGACTGCAGGTCAGAGCGGAGCCGGAAACAACTGGGCCAAGGGCCACTACACCGAGGGGGCCGAGCTGGTGGACTCCGTCCTGGACGTGGTGCGTAAAGAGGCTGAGAGCTGCGATTGCCTGCAGGGCTTCCAGCTCACACACTCTCTTGGTGGTGGCACTGGGTCTGGCATGGGCACCCTGCTCATCAGCAAGATCCGCGAGGAGTATCCCGACCGCATCATGAACACTTTCAGCGTGGTGCCCTCTCCCAAGGTGTCTGACACCGTGGTGGAGCCCTACAACGCCACCCTGTCTGTCCACCAGCTGGTGGAGAACACAGACGAGACCTATTGCATCGATAATGAAGCCCTCTATGACATCTGCTTCCGCACGCTCAAACTCACCACCCCCACTTACGGAGATCTCAACCATTTGGTGTCCGCCACCATGAGCGGCGTGACCACCTGTCTGCGATTCCCCGGCCAGCTTAACGCTGATCTCCGTAAGCTAGCTGTCAACATGGTGCCCTTCCCTCGTCTGCACTTCTTCATGCCAGGCTTTGCTCCCCTCACCAGCAGGGGGAGCCAGCAGTACCGCGCCCTCTCTGTGCCCGAGCTCACCCAGCAGATGTTCGACGCCAAGAACATGATGGCCGCCTGCGACCCACGTCACGGCCGCTACCTCACTGTGGCCGCAGTGTTCAGGGGCCGCATGTCCATGAAGGAAGTGGATGAGCAGATGCTGAACGTGCAGAACAAGAACAGCAGCTACTTTGTTGAGTGGATTCCCAACAACGTAAAGACGGCCGTCTGCGACATCCCACCCCGTGGCCTCAAAATGGCTGCCACTTTCATCGGCAACAGCACCGCCATCCAGGAGTTGTTCAAGCGCATCTCGGAGCAGTTCACCGCCATGTTCCGCCGCAAGGCCTTCCTCCACTGGTACACCGGCGAGGGTATGGATGAAATGGAATTCACCGAAGCCGAAAGCAACATGAACGACCTGGTGTCTGAATACCAGCAATACCAGGACGCCACCGCCGAGGAAGGAGAGTTTGAGGAAGAGGGAGAGGAAGAAGTCGCTTAAATCCAACCTGAACCTCATTCCACCCCAATCCCATCCGTCTCCATGATGCATTAGATGGTTCACTACGATTAAAAACGTGTTCTCTCCTGTTAGACGTTGTTAACTGGTTCTACTACTACTAATTTTTTGATTGAGATGTCATTGTATGTTCTGAATACACTGAAAGTTTGGCATTCCTCGCATCCGTTGGAGAACACAGACAAGACCTACTGCACTGACAGGGAAGCCCTCTATGACATCTGCTTCAGCACACTCTAAACTCAACACCCCCACTTCTGGAGATCTCAACCATTTGGTGTCTGCTACCATGAGCGGAGTGGCCGCCTGTCTGTAAGCTAGCTGCCAACATGGTGCTCTTCCCTCGTCTGCACTTCTTCATTCTGGGCTTTGCTCCCCTCACCAGCAGGGGGAGCCAGCAGTACCACGCCCTCTCTGTGTGTTCACCAGTACGGAAACGTGTTCTCTCCTGTTAGACATTGTTAACTGGTTCTACTACGACTAAGTTTATGGATCAAATGTTTTCATATGTTCTGAACACAGGTTTTAAAATAGTTATAATCAAAAATATTTCTGCCTCTGGGTTTTTATTGATTGAACTTCTTCTTTTCCTTTCGGCTTTTTCCTTCAGCGGTCGCCACAGCGAATTAGTTGCCTCCATCTAACCCAGTCTTCTACATCCTCTTCTCTCACACCAACTCCCTTCACTACTTTATACTGTTCATACTGGGTTTGGGGGGTGGTGATGGACTAAAAAATAAGTATTTCAATTGGCCAGTTAACTAGATAGAAAATATCAACTTGATGTCCACACTTATATCAAATTGGGGGATTATTCAAGGTAAAAGCAATAAATAAAATAAAGTTCTGACACGAGTTAGGGATAAAGACTTAAAATTTAAGACAAACTCAGCTCAGAAGAATCAGCTAAATGAGTTGCCATGACTAAAAAGGAATGAAATATCTGATAGTCAAAACTAATGACAACAGTCTGAGCTTTTGTTGTATTTCACAAACCTCTTGCCATCATTTAACAAAGGAATGCATTAACACTATTTAGTAAATCATGCTTTATTTTGATGCGTTTTGCAATGCATGATTGGTTGGGTGACAGATTTTCTTCAAATTCTGTGATATTAAATTAATTTGATTGCTTAATGAACATGAAATGTACTATTTTCTTTCATTTGTTTGCTATAGAACCTAGTGAAGTTTGAGGTAAAAGATCAACATGGATTTTTCCAGTGACTAATTCATAAACTGCAAAATCAAGTACAGGTACATGCTATAATAAGGCAAAAGACAGGAAAACATCTGTAAACTAAAATACTTTTTGGTGCTGAAACACTAAAGCTCATCTGCAGAGGAAATGTTTCAAAATAGACTATAAAGTTAAATATTTTATGTCACTCAATTCGGAAAGTGAAACCCATATATAGATTTATTACACACGTAGTGAAATATTTCAAGCCTTTATTTCTTTAAATTTTGGTGATTACGGCTTACAGATAATGAAAACGTGAAATTTTCTGTGTCATAAAATTTGAATGCTGTGGCAAAGTTAATATTGGAAAGTCATGGTGTCACACCCTAATCATCTATACCTGCAGAGGAATCCTCTCAGTTTGGGTCAGTAGGCTGCACAATCATAGGTAAGACTGTTGACTTGACAGCTGTGCAGAATACAGTCATTGACACCCTCCACAAAGAAGGAAAGCTTCAAAATGTCATTGTTGAACAAGCCGGTTGTTCACAAATCCAAGCATATCTAGGGGAAGTTGAATGGAAAGTAAAAGTGTGGTAGGAAATGGAGCACCAGTAAACAGGATAACTGCATCCTTGAGAGGATTGTCAAGCAAAATCCATTCAGGAATTTCACAAGCAGTGGATTGAGGCTGGGGTCGGTGCATCAAGAAACACTATGCACAGACAAATCTTAGACATTGGCTGCAAATGTTACATTCCTTGTGTTGAGTCACTCCTGAACCAGAAACAATGTCAGAATCGTCTGACCTGGACTTACTGTTGCTACAGTTAGTATTACTTTGGGTTTCCATGTTATCTGCTGGTGTTGGTTACATGTTTTTGTGGTCCACAGTCAACACAGCGATCTGTAAATTCGACAGCACTTCATGCTTCCTTGTGCTGACCAGCTTTATTGAAATGTTGATTTCGTCTTCCAGCAGGACTTGAGACCTATTGACACAGCAAAAGGTATTGATAGCTGGATCAATGATCATGATGGTACTGTGCTTGATTGGCCAGAAAAAAACTGAAGATGAGAGATGTAATAAATCTATCCGAGTCTCACTCTCTGAAATGAGTGACAAAAAATATTGAACTTTTCCTTGAAATTCTATTTTTTTATATGTATCTGCATCTTTTTATTTTCATTTATTTGACCTAGCGTGTTTGTGAATTTAACCCACAGCACACAACAAATGTAAATAAATCTGTGTCTGTGAAGATTTTAAATTATCCCGTTCATGCACTCTTGTTGGAAGTCCAATTGACTTAATTCAACATTCTATGGGAAATATTTATCACAGCACTGGTTTTCTTCATCTCAAAATGACAACCTGGGCATGAATCTACCTCAAGCATACAGTATTTACTATGTGAGGCCTTCAAACCTCAACTTAAATCACGGTGTTTGGTCACAAGAGAGAAAATGCACACCTACTAGTGGAAAAAGATGATCCTTGTCCATGCGAAGGATTATGTTTTCATCTGGGATTACAGATGGAAATATTAAGTTCGGGGAAGCTGGGGTTTTAATGGTAATGGTTAATACTCACGACTTAATTCTATTTAAAAGCCTTCCACCAAACCATATTCAGTTCACATTTAGAGTAGCGCTTCAGTCGGTATCATCATTTCGATTACACAAACAATTGTTACCTTATGTATCTATTGATTTTTTTCTTAGTTTACTAGAGGAGTTTGTGTGAGGATTTCTGTGCTGTTCTACATTTTGTCTAGGTGCATTTTCTATTTTTGTTATATTTTTCATAATGGCATAGTGGACTCAAATTGAGGAGCTACAGACACTATACTGGTAAGAGATTCATTTTTGTGTGCGAAGGGTTATGTACATTTAGTCATCAATGCATTATTCTCTGATTCCTTATATTTGTGAATAGAAATTTTGTATATTTTAAATTATTTTTGGCAGTTGTATTTTATGCACTTTTTCATTAATTCATGTTATAATATTACATCATAAAATTATAACTTTATTTAAAAAATCATATTGATTGTTATTATCGATCCCGAACATGAATCCAAGACTACCTAGCGTAACATTGTCTGTATAAGGGTTTTATAGGTCTCACTATTCCCTCTTTTCTTATGGCTCTATGTGTAACAGGAGGCCACAGAGCAGGGGAAAATCCACAAAATAATGAGTTACTCACAGCGTGCACAAGCGGAAGGACAGAGATGCGTCTTGGCTCCTATTAAAACTGGAGACACTAAGATTATGCCTGAAGGTTGGGACCACAGACACAAAGATATCTGCATTTATACATATTGCAGTGAATTTACTGATTGATTGACCCCTGCTCCCCACAGATTTACATCATAGGGCCCTCGCCTATACCTTGGACAGCAGACAGAGGCAACAACTTAATGACTCTTGGGTTTCACTGCCTATGTTTAATCACCAGGTACTAGGCTTACACTTTTGAATGACTTGAATGCATGCACTGCAAGAGGTGACGTGATTCATAAATGAATGAAGTCTGCTTCAATTTCTTTTTGTCAGGAACCTGGGTTTAATAAACATCATGGCTCCGCACCTCAGATCTCTGTCACAGAGAGTACTCCAGATAGAAACAGGAAGCTGCTGCTGGTACAAGCCAACCAATTAAAAGTTCCCACTAATACCAGTTCTGTAAAGGTACCTTCTGACCCATCATGTCATTCTTGTTGCTTTCATGGTTAGAGTTTTCTTTTATTGCTAGACTTCATCTTCATTCCTGCTGCTTTTTCTCAACAGACAGAATTACCCGATGACCAGCAGATGTTAATAAATACAATCAGTCACGGTCAGCGTGGACGCATGGACGACCAGCGCTGTTCGATGGATCCTAGCAAGAGTGCACCCTGCACACCCAAACACACAGACACAAAACCTATTGCAAATACAAGCTCAGGTGAAATTTAATGTATCCCTATCTGTACATATTTCCTTAATTATCTCCATTTGCAGACTTGTTACAGACAGCTTTTCCCAAACCTAGATTGAATTTTAAGTTTTTACTGTCTATTTAACCTTTTTTCCATTTTCATCTGTCTGAGTTTAGATTCTGAGATGTTCTTCAGCCTCTTGGCCAACACACAGAGCAATCGACTCAATGACCAGCGTGTCTCTCTTCCATCATTGCCGGGATTACAGAATGAGAACACAACTTCTAATGCAGGAGGAGAGTCAAGCTACTTGTGTTACATGGTCTCTAAAGTTCAGGTCAATACTTGTATTTTTTTTTGGATGAAAAAAAGGGATTATTATGTTTCAGCAGAATCAGAAAACATCCTGATTATTGTTGAGAAAATCTTAAATATTCATGACTTTCATCCCAATTCATTTTCAGGGGTCCAGAATGGATGACCAAAGGTGCTCGCTGCCTCAAGTACTAAATGTGGAGAACCCATGTTCGCCAAAAACAGATAAGTCTGCTTCTACATTAGGCTCTCCACGTTCAGCCTCCTTCAGTCCCAGCTCAGACATAGAACGACCAAAGAGTAAAGAAAAAGCAGCTCAAAAACAGGTATATAATGTCACTTTTATGATATTATATTATTTAAACACACACACACAAACACACACACACACACACACACACACACACACACACACACACACACACACACACACACACACGCACACGCACACGCACGCACACACACACACACACACACACACACACACTGTGTTTACATACAATTATTATGTCGGATTTATATTGACTGACCTGAATATGTAATTTTCATCTTTGTTCCCCACATCTAGGTCATGACTGCAGCTGAACAGGAAGATTTGTGGACCCTTATGAGTAATTCCCAGCGCGGACGAATGGACGAACAGCGATGTCAATTAAATATTAATTCCCAGTCCCCATCCACTCACAAGCCCAGTCAGAAAAATTTGTCCCAAGGTTAGAATAGTAATTTATTTTCTAATTGTCTGTTCTTACAATGACAGTATTTCTGTCCTTTCCTCTCAGTGCATTGTTTTGTTTTTCATGATCACAGGTCCAGATACTGACAAGTTTTTCAACATGCTGGCAAACTCTCAGGGTAGACGGCTTGATGACCAACGCATGTCTCTTCCTTCATTGCCAGGAATACAGAATGGAAGCACCTCATCAGCAGCTACTGCTGCAGAGATGGATGCAAGTTATTTGTGTTACATGGTCTCCAAAGTCCAGGTTGGTCACATTATATAGCATGGTGTAAATGAAAATTATCCATCTGTCTGTCTGTCTGTCCGTCTGTCTGTCTGCGCACACACACACACACACACACACACACACACACACACACACACACACACACACACACACACACACACACACACACACACACACACACACACACACACACACACACACACACACACACACACACACAGTGCATACAAGTGTACAGGTCGTCCTGAACCTACGAACAAAACTGGTTCCAAAAGGTTGTCCGTAAGCTTAATTGTTCTTAAGTCGTTATTTGTTCAATGTCAAACTGTAATCACCATTGTGATCGTTTAAACGCCATTAGTACTCTAAATATGAGAGTACTATTCTTCAAGATTTACCAGAAAAAAAATTACAGGACTTAAGAAAACACAAAATGAAATACAATCCAGGTACAAGCAATTTTTAGTAAAGTTCTCATTTATATATTGGTTTAAAAAAATATGAGGAAAAATAAAATTTGAGTTTATGTCATTTCACTCCACTTTACGTCTGTCCACCACAAATATTGGGTTCCTAAAATAACTAGAAAATCGTTAAAAGCAAATAATATTATAATACCTGGGCACTATAACTGCAGAGGAGATGAAACTCTCAGACACAAGATTTATCGGGCTTTATTCATCTCTTTACGCTGGAACTCTGGAGACACAACTCCAGCTCATAACTAATTCACTAACTCTCGTTCGCTTTTCCTAAGGCTTCCCACATCCCAACACATGAGCAGCCTAAGGCTCAGGGCAACATCATAATAACAGTCTGTATTAACACAGCTTATCACAAAACCATCTTATTGTACAATATGTAAGAATTAAGACATATAATCATATTAAAATATGATTGTGTGGAGAGAGGAATGAAGCAGTTAATACCCAGGTATTACAACATTATGTGCTTTTAATGATTTTTTTTGTGATTTTACGAGTCCACTATTTGTGGTGGACAGACCTAATGTCTAGTGAAATGACATATCCTTGAATTTTATTTTTCCGTGTACTCTTTTAAAAAACCGACATACCTGTATATATTGAAAACGACTTAACTCGACACGACCTATACCTGTATTTTATTTCATTACGTGTTCTTTTTATGCCATGTATTTATTTCTGGAAAGTGTTAGGGAATAGTACTTTCTTATTCAAAGTAGTAATGGGATTTAAATGACGTCAAATATCTAATATAGATTGAAATTAAATAAATAAAATTTTACAAATAATTCATGTTACGAATAACCTCTCAGAACAAAAAGTGTTTGAGAACCTGTAGATAATATAAGCACTATATGGAATTGTATACAAGTAATAGTTTGTATAACAGCTAATCTCATTTTCCACCAACAGGGGTCAAGGATGGATGAACAAAGATGTTCTGCACCTCATATCTTCCAAAATTCTATGGATAGTATTTCACCCACTCAACGTAAAGATCATGGACTTTCATATACATGTGATAAGTTTCTGCAGAGGTCATCATCCTTGAACCATGCCAAAGCTGACCACCATCAGATGGTACAATATCAACTAAAATCAATTATTAAAATGACACCAATCATGAATAAGGAAATTCACCCTTCAGTCTTTTACAGAAAAATGTGTTGTTTTTTAGACTTTGTCCTCCTGGTTGTTTTGCTGACCATTGAAACATTGAGAGTTGTACTCCCTTTTCTTTAAATTGCTTTCAGGAGGTATCTCCAATTGAACAGGAGCAGTTCCTAAAAATGATCACTCACGCCCAAAAAGGACGTATGGACGAACAACGTTGCTCTTTGCCTTCTGATAGTAATATTCCTGTCTCACCTGCACACAATGGAAGCGCTTTAAAGCATGTACCTACAGGTTAGGCAGACACACACTCGGTTCATGTATGTTTTTTCTCTGTCTAACATGTCACAGACATGACTTTGGGTTTTTCACAACAGGTGCAGATGCTGACAAATTCTTCAACATAATTTCCTCCAGTCAGGCACGACGGCTAGACGATCAGCGAGTTGCACTTCCTTGCTTACCAGGGATAAGTGAGAATACCAAAAGAAAAGAGGGTGGTAAAAATAAGACTGGACGATCAGTAAGTTACCTGCATTTAAATTGTAGTTGGTACCAACTTGAGCAATACTGTCAAATACAGTATTGCTATGTTTTATTCCTTGTTGTTTTTTAAGCCTCATTCACATAAAGTTAGTGGTAATGTTGAGATGTTTGTTGATAATTATCCTTGTACCCACAATCGGATATCAATTCATGAATTACTGTGGTTAGATATTAGATATTGACCCAATACTTGACAGCTCAACTGCCTGTTTCTCTCCTGCAAGGCTTCTCCATTACACATCACTGTGACAGAAAGTACACCAACAACACCAAGGAAAGATTGTTCCAGACCTAAGTCAAAACCCCAAAGGACCAACGCAGAATTGGGTTCCCCCAGAGCCATCCAAAAATCTGCTTCATTCACCCCTGAAACAGAATATCAAAAGACAATCAATTCCCCAGCCCAGGTAAATGTTTGACTTGATGTTGGTCTGTTGGTCACAGATAGTTTTTGTTTATAACCATTAAAGGGTTCATTTGGGGGCAAGAACAGTTCTTGCAGCTCATTGCGACTTTCACTGCTGTTTTATTTCTGAAGTTCTTGAGTGTTTACAATGCACCAACAATGAATCAAAGGTTTAATCTAAAACACATCTTACTGAACAAACGCTTTTTCTTTGCAGATGACAGTGAGGGTATCCATGAGCTTCACACCACAGCAGGTAAGCTTAGCCACAGCCAGTGTATGCTCTAGGCCGAGGGAACAGTATTGCTTAATGCATGACGTAGCTTGATTAGTGTTTATATGACTTTTCTGCCAAAGGGAGACAAGAAAATGGATCTTCCGTGTGGATTCCCAGAAGTCTTCCTCACTCTCGGAGCCCCTGGAGATAATCTTGTGATCCCCCTCAGCCCAGCACCTGGCAGACCCTTATCTTTAAACTTAAACCTTGTCCCAAAAGAAAATGTTAAGTCCAGGCAGCACTCTCCAAGCTGTGCAAGTCCAAGAAAACCATCTCCGTCTTCCAACCCAGGAGCAACCAGTGAAGCACATCCTGAAAGTTTGTGCCTACGTGAACAGAGGAAGCTGAGCAGCACTCTCAGTCCACATGAAGACTGCTGCTCTCTGGTCGAGAAAGTTCACACAGCCCAACTGCTAAAGACGGTAGCTCAAGATGGACAAAAATGGAAAGAGGAACAAGGAAAAGGAAAAGGAGGTGGAAAGAAAGATAAGAAGAATAGTGGCAATAAATGATATCTTAGTATACAGTACTTTATTGTACATTACCTTCAGAGAGAGTTTGTAACAGTACATTGAGGTATAAGTAAGAGACATAGAAAATAATAATGAAATTATATTATTTATACACCACAACAATGAGTTCTTCCTTGTGTAGAACACGTTTTTTTCAGCATTTATTTTCTTGTTTGCCAGTTAAATGTTCCCAGTGTAAAATATCCATATTTCATCTAAGTTTGTAGTCTACAAATAATGAGAAACCAGAAGTCAAAAAGTAAGAGAGGAATAAGTTGATGGTGTTGTTGAACATAGATTGACATTTTACAGAAGATAGTTTATCTTATGCGTTATTTTGAAACGCCTCAGCTAGCTCTTGTATTTCATTCAGCAGAGTCGCTTCCCTGGAAGAAAAAAAGGATAATTAGTAATTGTAGGCAGAGTTAAGGCTTTGATATTCTCATATGTTCTTCTACACTTATTCTTCTATATTCTTATGATAATTTCAGAGGTTATTATCAAAGGTGGCAAAAAATGGTCTCTACCAAAAGTTGAAGCATTTTCAGCTTCTTTACTCAAGTGAAAGTGCTGTTTTTGAAATGCATTGAAAGTGTTTAAGACATTTTTTCATGTCATATTAATATGATATAAAAAATACTGATTAAAGGCATCATGAACATTATTTTAACCTACTACGACTGACAGGCAAATTATACAGTATATTCAGTGTGAAAGACTATGCTGAACTCAAGTGAAGGAAAACAATGTGGGATACTGAAAACACTGACTTCATGTCATTTCTTTGGGGTCAAGTTCATAAATGTCTCCTGTTTGTCTCCTCTCCTGTTTGTTTTAGTTCTGTCATCTATTTTATATGTTATTGTCCCTTTCATTTCAATTGAAATCAATCTTGAAAGTGGGAAAAAAATTACAAAATAGAAATAATCTAGTGAAACAAAAAGCTTATTTGAAAATGAAACAATTAGAAAATGTCAATAGTGGTGTTAAATGTATTTTGTAAAAGGAGAATGTTGTTAGATATTTAAATAATTAAAACAAAAATATCTGAAAACTAAGTACAGTAACAAAGTATTTGTGTTCCCACCCTCTGCTCACTATTTACAGTTGTTAAATGTCTATATTTACATTGAATGTATCATGAAGTTGATACAGAACACTGTCAATGACAGTTACCTTTCCAGCATCACGGCTCTTGGCTCTCAGCTTGTTGACCTGGGACTCAGCGATGTCAGCACGCTCCTGAGCTTCCTCCAGCTCATGCTGAACCTTCCTGAGCCTGGACATGTGAGTGTTGGCCTGCTCCTCCTGTGAAGGGAATGGGATTTTATAAATAGTTATTAGACAGGTAATGACAGTATTCTTGATTCTAAATTAAATGATTATCATATAAATGCTTATGACTTACAGCCTCCTCAGCCTGTCTCTTGTAAGCCTTGACCTTGAGCTGCAGTTTGTCCACAAGATCCTGGAGTCTGATTCCATTCTTCTTGTCCTCCTCAGTCTACGCAGATACAAGCTCATTCAGTGAGTGATGAAGAACCGAGTATTATAGAGACGATAGGGTAGTTTTTCAGGAGGAATTACCTGGTAGGTCAGCTCCTTCACTCTCCTCTCGTATTTGCGGACACCTTTGACAGCATCAGCTCCACGCCTCTGCTCAGCCTCAACTTCAGCCTCCAGCTCACGCACCTGGAGGGTAATGATAAAGAACAGAAAGAAAAACAACCTTCATCGGGTGCTTTTAAGCTTGACATTAATGATGAAACTGCTCTTTGAGTTTCATGTATATTATATACCCTGGACTCCAGTTTCTGGAGCTGCTTCTTGCCACCCTTCATGGCGAGATTCTCAGCCTCATCCAGACGGTGCTGCAGGTCCTTGACTGTGACCTCCAGGTTCTTCTTCATCCTCTCCAGGTGAGCGCTGGTGTCCTGCTCCTTCTTCAGTTCCTCAGCCATCATGGCAGCCTGAATAAAAAAAAGGTTTGTCCTTTTATAATCTATAATAAATATCCAGCAAATGATAATACTGCATTGAAAGTAGAACAAAAACAACAGATAAATACGAGACGTAAACTCACATCAGTGATAGCCTTTTTGGCCTTGTCTTCAGCATTCCTAGCTTCCTGAACTGAATCATCCACTTCGCCCTGAACCTGGACAAGGTCAGCCTCCAGCTTCTTCTTGGTGTTCAGAAGACTGGTGTTCTAAATGTTTAAGAATAGTCATGTTTAGAATAATAATTTCAGTATTTTCCTAAAGCTATTTTCTTGTAATGAAAATGAACCTGAGAGTGGAGGAGTCCAACACGCTCACTAGCGTCAACCAGCTCCTGCTCAGCCACTTTACGTCCTCTCTCTGTCTGTTCCAGAGCGGCTCTCAGCTCCTCAATCTCAGCCATCATCAGACCATTTCTGCGCTCCACCATGGCAACCTGCTCCCTCATGTCTTCCTGTCCTCTGACTGCATCATCAAGGTGCAGTTGGGCATCCTGGGAACATAAAATAAAGAATAAATGTTCACGGAATACAAACTCTATATACTAAAAATGCACACTATCAAACATAGCTGACCTTGAGTTGTCCCTGGACATTCCTCAGCTGTTTCTGGGCCTCAGCAGCCTGCCTGTTGGCATGGCTCAGCTGAATCTCCATCTCATTCAGGTCTCCCTCCATCTTCTTTTTAATTCTCAGGGCATCATTCCTGCTCCTGACCTCAGAATCAAGAGTGCTCTGCATGGAGTCAATCACCCTCTGGCTGTTCCTCTTGATCTGCTCCATCTCCTCATCCTTCTCTGCCAACTTCCTGTCAACCTCACCTTTGACCTGGTTGAGCTCAAGTTGGACGCGAAGAATCTTGGACTCCTCGTGTTCCAGGGTACCCTACAGGGGATAGTATAAGTTGCAATGTAAATATAAAGAACAAATGGAATATCACTTATTTTTCTATTGCAATGAATCATTGAAGTACCAAACCGAGTAAACTTTTTACCTCAGCTTCCTCCAGTGCAGTCTGAATTTCAGCTTTCTCACTCTCAACAGCCTTCTTGGCTTTTTCTAGTTCGTGAATACTTTTTCCAGTCTCACCAATCTGTTCAGTTAGATCAGAAATCTCCTCTACAAAGTAAACATTAACATTGACTTTTCAGGACAAGCAACAAAATTATTATTTGCTTAATGTAGATTCTTCACATACGTTGCAGGTTCTTGTTCTCTCTCTTCATGGTCTCCAGATGATCCAGAGCCTCCTCATAAGAGTTCTTCATCTTGAACAGTTCAGTGCTGAGAGAACGAGCCTCTTTCTGAGCTCCTTCCAGCTCTGCTTGGCCCTCCTCATACTTCTGTTTCCATTCTGCAAGGACCTACAGTTAAAGTTAATGTTAATAAAGGGTGAATTCAAAAAGGTGCATGTTTATGGTATCACTAGGGTATCACTATGACTAACTTTATCAAAGTTCCTCTGCTTCTTGTCGAGGTTGGCAGCCAGAGAATTGGCTCTCTCCACATCAATCATGAGGTCCTCCACCTCGCCCTGCAGCCTCTGTTTGGTCTTCTCCAAAGATGCACACTTAGAGTTCACTGCCTCAATGGATTCTTCAGCATCCTGCAGACGCTGGGCCAGCTTTTTCCTTTAGGGAGAGGAAATGTGTTTATGATAAATACAACAGAAACAACAATTAAAGTTTCAAAGAAAGAGCAGCAAAGTTCATCTACTTTGCTTCCTCCAGCTCCTCAGTGCGCTGAATGGCATCAGTCTCATATTTGGTTCTCCACTGAGCCACCTCACTGTTGGCCTTGGACATTCCACGCTGCAGCTCAGCCTTGGCCTCCTGCTCCTCCTCAAACTGCTCTCTGAGCAGATCACAGTCATGGCGGGATGACTGAACAGCGTGAGCCAGGGCGTTCTTGGCCTATGAATTAATCATGAGCATCATGAATGTCTTCACATATTGTTTTACTAGATACACACAAATGCTTTTCTTAAATATTGGCCAATATATTTTTATTGTATTATTTTAGGTTTGAATATTTTAAATATTTAAATGTTTGACCTTCTTCTTAGCCTATTAAACCATTAGGTCTGATTAGTCTAATTTGGAATACATTACGTAAACCATTGCTTTCATTTGTCAATTCAGTCAAGTTTGCAACATTGTTTGACATTCATAAAGTTTTATAAAACCCATAACAGCGATAACATTGAAGATAACATCCATTCATTCATCTTCTCAATCGCTGTTTCTGCTTTTGCGGATCACGAGGTTGCTGGAACATATCCCAGCAGACTGGTGGGGAGGGAGAGAGGTGGAGTACAGTCCAAGCCCGACACCGGTGCACCGTGGAGTGGAGATAACATACCAAATTTAATAGACAAATCTACTTCTTTTCCTTTTGGCTTGTCCCATTAGGGGTCTCCACAGTGAGCCTATCTTCTGCATCCTCCTCTCCGCAACCAACTGTCCTTATGTCATCCTCACTGCATCCATCCACCTTCTCTTTGGTCTTTCTCTTGCCCTCTTGCCTGGGAGCTTCATCCTCAACACCCCTTTACCAATACACTCACCATCTCTCCTCTGGACGCATCCAAACCATTAAAGTCTGCTCTATCTAAATTTGTTTCCAAATTTACAGAAAGCAGGTTAAATAGGATTGACTAAGTTGTAAAGGGTCAGAAATGAGTTCCTCCAATGAACTATTGTCTGACCTTTTCCAACCTGGTCATGTAGGGAGAACCTCAACATCCTCATTTCCTCCACCTCCACCTCAGCTTCCTGTCTTCTTTTCAGGGGCACATTTTCTAATCAATGCATCAAGGGTGGCCTCACCACTGTCTTAAAAACTTATTCTAGCAGACAATTTAATAGACAGAGAATGGAATCAAATAATGTATTAAATCACATACCTTCACCTCCTCTTCAATGTGTCTCTTGAGCTCCTCAATCTGCTGAGTATAGGCCTGTTTGCCTCTGGTCAACTGGGAAATTAGAGCTTCCTTCTCCTCAAGCTGGCGTGAAAACTCACCTGAAAAGATTAGAATAAGGAGAAGATTTTAATAGCTGCAATATTACAGAAAATTTATTGTATTTCATAGAATATTTGCTGATCATATAGAAATCACTACATCACACTATGTAAAAAAACAACAACGAAACATTCATGATTTGGAGCCTGGAATAAATCACATCTGAACATTTAAAAGGCATACATTAATACTTTATTACACCTTTCATATATCTGTATACACACCATTCTCTGTCTGCAGTCTGGCCCTCTGAGCACTCAGGTCATTTAGCTGGCGAACATTCTCATCATTTTTGGACTTGATTTCACTTAATTGGTCTTCAAGAGTTCGGCACAATTTCTCCAGATTGGCCTAGAATTGTAATGTATTTAACATTATTCTTACTCAGTACATTGATATTTACTGCTCAGATAGCTCAGCTCTTCACATAATTTTGATATTACTCAAAAGTTATTTGAAATTGTGTTTTCATGGACAAACAAGAAAACAATCCTCACACCTTAGCCTTGGCAACAGCCTCCATGTTGCTAGACAGGTCATCAATCTCCATCTTATATTCGCTCTTCTCCTTCTCCAGCTTCTGCTTGACACGCTGGAGGT